>NC_052314.1:62790864-62970864 GCF_016432855.1 Salvelinus namaycush
GATGCTTCTTTATGGACTGACTAGGGATGGGAACTAGCCCCCTGTCTCCACACAGCTGTGCCTTCATAGCCTAGCCCCACCCTCCATGGGATATAACCTTACTTCTGACCTCTCTGGTTGGTTTGAAGTCCTGGGCCTAAATCAAATCAAATCTAGAAAGGCCAAAACCTAGGAAGAAACCTAGAGAGGAACCAGGCTATAAGGGGTGGCCAGTCCTCTTCTGGCTGTGCCGGGTGGAGATTATAACAGAACATGGCCAAGATGTTCAAATGTTCATAAATGACCAGCATAATCAAATAATAGTAATCACAGTGAACAGGTCAGGGTTCCATAGCCGCAGGTAGAACAGTTGAAACTGGAGCAACAGCACGGCCAGGTGGACTGGGGACAACAAGGAGTCATCATGCCAGGTAGTCCTGAGGCATGGTCCTAGGGCTCAGGTCCTCCGAGAGAGAAAGAGAGAATTAGAGAGAGCATACTTAAATTCACACAGGACACCGGATAAGACAGAAGAAATACTCCAGATATAACAGACTGACCCTAGCCCCCCGACACATAAACTACTGCAGCATAAATACTGGAGGCTGAGACAGGAGGGGTCAGGAGACACTGTGGCCCCATCCGATGATACACCCGGACAGGGCCAAACAGGCAGGATATGACCTCACCCACTTTGCCAAAGCACAGCCCCCACACCACTAGAGGGATATCTTCAACCACCAACTTACCATCCTGAGATAAGGCCGAATATAGCCCACAAAGATCTCCGCCACGGCACAACCCAAGGGGGGGCGCCAACCCAGACAGGAAGACCACATCAGTGACTCAACCCACTCAAGTGACGCACATCTCCTAGGTACGGCATGGAAGAGCACCAGTAAGCCAGTGACTCTGCCCCTGTAATAGGGTTAGAGGCAGAGAATCCCAGTGGAGAGAGGGGAATCGGCTAGGCAGAGACAGCAAGGGCGGATCGTTGCTCCAGTGTCTTTCCGTTCACCTTTGGGCCAGACTACACTCAATCATAGGACCTACTGAAGAGATGAGTCTTCAACAAAGACTTAAAGGTTGAAGCCGAGTCTGCGTCTCTCACATGGGTAGGCAGACCATTCCATAAAAATGGAGCTCTATAGGAGAAAGCCCTGCCTCCAGCTGTTTGCTTAGAAATTCTAGGGACAATTAGGAGGCCTGCGTTTTGTGACCGTAGCGTACGTGTAGGTATGTACAGCAGGACCAAATCGGAAAGATAGGTAGGAGCAAGCCCATGTAATGCTTTGTAGGTTAGCAGTAAAACCTTGAAATCAGCCCTTGCCTTAACAAGAAGCCAGTGTAGGGAGGCTAGCACTGGAGTAATATGATACATTTTTGGGGTTCTGGTCAGGATTCTAGCAGCCGTACTTAGCACTAACTGAAGTTTATATAGTGCTTTATCCGGGTAGCCGGAAAGTAGAGCATTGCAGTAGTCTAACCTAGAAGTAACAAAAGCATGGATACATTTTTCTGCATCAAATTTTGGACAGAACATTTCTGATTTTTGTAATGATATGTAGATGGAAAAAAGCTGTCCTTGAAACAATCTTGATATGTCATTCAAAAGAGAGATCAGGGTCCAGAGTAACGCCGAGGTCCTTCAGTTTTTTTTGAGACGACTGTACAACCATCAAGATTAATTGTCAGATTCAACAGAAGATCTCTTTGTTTCTTGAGACCTAGAACAAGCATCTCTGTTTTGTCCGAGTTTAAAAGTAGAACGTTTGCAGCCATCCACTTCCTTATGTCTGAAACACAGGCTTCTAGCGAGGGCATTGGGGATTCACCATGTTTCATTGAAATGTACAGCTGTGTGTCATCCGCATAGCAGTGAGAGTTAACATTATGTTTTCGAATGACATCCCCAAGAGGTAAAATATATAGTGAAAACAATAGTGGTCCTAATAACGGAACCTTGAGGAACACCAAAATGTACAGTTGATTTGTCAGAGGACAAACCATTCACAGAGACAAACTGATATCTTTCCGACAGATAAGATCTAAACCAGCCCAGAACTTGTCCGTGTAGACCAATTTGGGTTTCCAATCTCTCCAAAAGAATGTAGTGATCGATGGTATCAAAAGCAGCACTAAGGTCTAGGAGCACGAGGACAGATGCAGAGCCTCGGTCTGACACCATTAAAAGGGAATTTACCACCTTCACAAGTGCAGTCTCAGTGCTATGATGGGGTCTAAAACCAGACTGAAGCATTTCGTATACATTGTTAGTCTTCAGGAAGGCAGTGAGTTGCTACGCAACAGCTTTTTTATTTTTATTGAGAGGAATGGGAGATTCGATATAGGCCGATAGTTTTTAATATTTTCTGGGTCAAGGTTTGGCTTTTTCAAGAGAGGCTTTATTACTGCCACATTTAGTGAGTTTGGTACACATCCGGTGAATAGAGAGCCGCTTATTATGTTCAACATAGGAGGACCAAGCACAGGAAGCAGCTCTTTCAGTAGTTTAGTTGGAATAGGGTCCAGTATGCAGCTTGAAGGTTTAGAGGCCATGATTATTTTCATCAATGTGCCAAGAGATATAGTACTAAAACACTTGAGTGTCTCCCTTGATCCTAGGTCCTGGCAGAGTTGTGCAGACTCAGGACAACTGAGCTTTGTAGGAATACGCAGATTTAAAGAGGAGTTCATAATTTGCTTTTTAATGATCATGATCTTTTCCTCAAAGAAGTTCATGAATTTATTACTACTAAAGTGAAAGCCATCCTCTCTTGGGGAATGCTGCTTTTTAGTTAGCTTTGCGACAGTATCAAAAATAAATTTAGGATTGTTCTTATTTTCCTCAATTAGGTTGGAAAAATAGGATGATCGAGCAGCAGTGAGGTCTCTTCGATACTGCACGGTACCGTCTTGCCAAGCTAGTCGGAAGATTTCCAGTTTGGTGTGGCGCCATTTCCGTTCCAATTTTCTGGAAGCTTGCTTCAGAGCTCGGGCATCTTCTGTATACCAGGGAGCTAGTTTCTTATGACAAATGTTTTTAGTTTTTAGGGGTGCAACTGCATCTAGGGTATTGAGCAAGGTTACATTGAGTTCCTCAGTTAGGTGGTTAAGCTAATATGCCTAGCTTGTATATTAAGAGAGAGGCTTGTTTTGTACACTCCCTCTTACCAATCGTTCTGTACAGAGGGCTGCCCCAGTTCTGAGTGATGTTAGCATGTGTCATAGTGAGTCATTTTGTGGTGTTTCTGTATGGGTTCTCTTCAATGGTTATTATTGTAGCTGGTCTTTTAGCAAGCAAATCAGCTTTAAAACCATATCTCTATTTCTTTTCTCTTTAATGAGATACAGACAGTTGTTTTGCATCCTTTCTTGTTTTGTTGCTTCTTTTTGGTGTTAATTATATTTATTTCATATTCAATAGGCTATTAATCTAATCTTATACTTTTCTTTATTCATTTATTGTGTCTTTGTCCATAACCTGTCATGGGATATTTACTATTGGAAGCCCTCCATAAAAGCCCTCCGAGGGAGGAGTCCATGACCTGGCAAACGTCTCTCTCCCACCACTCAGAGAAAGAGGGTTGAGCCTCTTCACTAAGCCAGCAATAATAAGTATCTAATGAAAGTACTTATATTGATGGAGTGCTTTTATGCCTGGTTTCTACAGCTATATCTTATCTAAAAGTGAAAGTGTGTTTCATAATGGTCGCACGACCTGCTGAGTGACTTCTAGGAAAGAGGATATGTTGTGGCTCAGTTGGTAGAGCATGGCGCTTGCAACACCAGGGTTGTGGGTTCGACTCCCACGGGCGGACCAGTACGAAAAAGTATGTACTCACTACCGTAAGTCGCTTTGGATAAGAACGTCTGCTAAATTACGAAAATGATGTGGCGCTATGTCCGGATGTACTATCTATGATGGATTGGAATAGAGTAACACTTGACTCCACCTTCTAATCCAGCAAAACATAGTCCCACAGTATGCCAAGGTCTTTAATATGTAGCCTACTTCCTAACACTAACGTAGATCGATGACCAAATAATAGAGCTATGCTTGTTTCCAGAGCAGGGAGTGGTGCTACAATAGGGAAATACAAGGATCTGGCCAACAGAGATGTAGCGTCAGAATGGGTGTGCCCACCATTAACACCCTGCCAATAGGGAAGATGGACAGAAAGATACACAGTATTGTGCTCTCTCTGACACAGGAAGACAACATGTTGATTTGATTTTGTTAGATAAACACAGGTGTTGGGCTGGAACAAACCCAGAACAATAGTAACATAACGATAGTAACATAAATGACCTAGTTCAGTTGGTAACAAGCAAGGCCAGAAGAAATCCTGGCATATTTGTATTTTGTGTGAACTGTGCCTTTTAAGATCAGAGCAGAGGGTCATTTTTTTTGTAGTGTTCCATCGACCTTTTTCAGTAGAGCAGGAGAGTGACAGTAGAGTGGTACTTCCTGAATGGCCACATTCCATTTGATCACATTGGCCAAGTCAACACACCAGCCCGTAGGGAGAGAGAGAGAGACCCCTCCCTTTCTCTGTTGTCGTTCGTAGTCATGGAGTTTGTTTCTTTACACAGTAACACACAGCATGGAAAAGTAGGGAGGGACTTGAAGGAAATAATACACACCATTTTGGGGGACATTTGTGAAATGTGTTTAAAACGTTAACAGGTAGGAGCAGCTCTTGTTGCTATGTTTCACTGTGAGATTATGTTGTCAGTACAATTCACAGTAGGTTATAGACAATACTTTCAGCAGGGATTGCACTGTATTCCAACTGACAGCTCGGTAACTTGTAAATGAAGCGCATGTTGAATATTGAAAATCCACTAGATATTGAATCCTATTCATTGTTCCATTGCACTTGCCTTTGACCAATGTGTGTATGGCATTGTATCTACCGGTATGTAAATGTCAAACGATTTCCTCTTGGAAAACCTCTCTCCATTCTGTCTTTGTCACTGTAACTGATGCAGGTAAACAATCTCTCACAGACCAAAGTGCAAAGAAATGTGTGAAAATGTCTCTGAGGATTTGATTCACTAACAAACTGTTACTTCCTTTTTTTGTTTCATAGAGAGGTAAAAATGTTACCTTTACATTTGAGTCGTTTAGCAGACACCCCTTTCCAGAGTGACTTACAGTTAGTGCACTCATCTTCAGATAGCTAGGTGGGACAACCACATTGCACAGGCATAGAAAGTACATTTGTCCTCAAAGTAGCTTTCAGTAGAGTCCGTAACATACGTTTGAGGCAGTAGCATATGGCAGATAGCAAGTGTGGTGTTCGACATTGTAACAGTATTATACTGGTTGTAAGAGAATGAGGCGATGACGTCAGGTCTTTAGCAGGATGCTAACAAAAATGAGCATCGAAATATTAAGATGGCTTAATGCATGATTTTTAACACAAAGGGATCCTAATAACCTCATATGACCTACTTGTCTGATTTATTTTAGTTCCTATGGCACAAACGCTTCATACACTCATATACTCTAGTATAGTCAAATGAATGTAAATGTTTGCTTAGCTGCTGTGCTCTGTGGACCACTAACCACTAGCCAGTCCATCATATCTTAAAGCTGATGACATAACTTTGGAATGATATCTGTTCAGTATCTTTTGCGAAGATTTCATATATGGAAATAAGACATGACACATTTATGACACCTGTACAGCATGTCCTGGGTGAATGCTCGCTCCATCTGAAATGTGGTTTGTCTAGAAGGGATACAGCTTTTGTCAACATTTATTTTTCATAGCAGGTTTAGGAGAACCTGCGCAGCAGGTTAGGAAATTAACGTAGTAGGTTAGGGGAACTAGGTTAAGGTTGGGAAAGGGTTAGGGTTAGCTAAAATGCAAAACAATTCCACTTTTAACGTCAGTTTGATAAAAGCTGTATCCCATCTAGACGTGACCCTGAAATGTCAGGCATCCAGAATAAGCCATTGAAAGTGTGAATGAGGGAGAGCTCATTTTAAAATGAGGGAGAGCCATTCTTTCCATACATATTGCTCATGGTCCCCTATTTACATATGATTTTCTTTGAGATTGTAGCTATACAGATCATGGTTCAGATATAATGTCTGGCTTGATGAAATAAAGATGAGAGCATTAACAAAACAATTATTTGTGTTTAGAAATGTTTTTTTTTTTTTTTTTTAATGCTTTTGATATTTGCATGTCAATGTCATTCTTTGTAACTGGTTGATCAAGTTATTAGTTTTGATGAACGGCAAGAAGGTATGCAAAGTCCATAGTTATTTTGTTCACTTGTCCTGTGTCGTTGTACCTGCAGCTTGCTTTGTTTTTGTACAAAATTAGGGTATTTTCTTAGTTAGAAATTGATCTTTCAAATGTGACCGTTAAAAAGGAAACGCTGGTTACTTTTCTTTTCAGATCGAACAGAGAGGAATAAGTCTGAGGCTTTTCATTCCAGGTAAGTTATCCATATCATTGAATTACAAATGGGGCATTTTCAATATGTCTATCTTTCTCAATACAGAGAAGGAAACGTGTAAATATTGTGATAATGTTGCGTGCTCCAGAATGAACACTGGGTTGTTCCAGCTCTACCTAGCCACCTCTGTTGCTCCACGGCTCTGTCAGGACTGCAGTGGCCAGAACACTGTCTCTTTAACAGGCAGCGCTGCTGAGGGAGAGTTGTGAATGGTGCAGGGTAGCAAACAATGTGCTGATCCATCCTCTTTGACAGACGGTTGGACACTGTGTCCACTGTGTCCGAAGGTCAGAGCTTTTTGAATGGGGGACAAAACCACACTGACTCAGTTGTTGACGCCCCCAGAGCCAAGTTGGTTACCGTCCAGGGTTAGGGTCAATTCCATTTCAATTCAGTAAACTGACTCCAACCCTGTAACCTTTCTTTCACAACATGGTATACCCTACCTAGATAACTCAGCACCTTTTCAATGTCTTCCAATCCAGGGTATTGACACAGAAGGAGGCTGGTGGGAGGAGGTATAGGAGGAAGGGCTCATTGTAACTGCTGGAATGGAATAAATAGAACGGAGTGAAACATAGTTTCCAGATGTTTGATGTGTTTGATACGTCAATTTATTCCATTCCAGGGCCTCCCGGGTGGCGCAGTGGTCTAGGGCACTGCATCGCAGTGCTAACTGCGCCACCAGAGTCTCTGGGTTCACGCCCAGGCTCTGTCGCAGCCGGCCGCGACCGGGAGGTCCGTGGGGCGACGCACAATTGGCATAGCGTCGTCCGGGTTAGGGAGGGTTTGGCCGGTAGGGATATCCTTGTCTCATCGCGCTCCAGCGACTCCTGTGGCGGGCCGGGCGCAGTGCGCGCCAACCAAGGGGGCCAGGTACACGGTGTTTCCTCCGACACATTGGTGCGGCTGGCTTCCGGGTTGGAGGCGCGCTGTGTTAAGAAGCAGTGCGGCTGGTTGGGTTGTGCTTCGGAGGACGCATGGCTTTCGACCTTCGTCTCTCCCGAGCCCGTACGGGAGTTGTAGCGATGAGACAAGATAGTAATTACTAGCGATTGGATACCACGAAAATTGGGGAGAAAATGGGATAAAATTAAAATAAAAAATAAAAAATAAATAAAAAAATTATTCCATTCCAGCCATTACAGTGAGCCTGTCCTCCTATAGCTCCTCCCACCAGCCTCCTCTGTTAAAGTACAGCAAACGTCAACGTGTTCCAATACAAACCTTTTTTTGTTGATCAACTATTGGACGTTTAACCTCCCTGTTGTTCTATTTGTTTATGGGCTTAACTAATCGTCCTAATTATCCACGTAGTGCTGTGGTGGGAGAGGCAGGGGGGCGTGTTGCTGTCTTCCTCTCCAGATGGTTTACATCACATCTCCAGTTCAGTTAATGAGCAGGATGTGTTGAAGGTGCTGGGCCTATGGGGGTCTGGTCTGGATCCTGTTCATTAAGCACCATACGCAAACCGAAACCTGGAGGGACCACCTGGAATTGTCCAATAAGACATTTTTGTTTTCAGTTGCAAAAATGTTTTAAAACATATTCCATTGTGTGCCCTAATGAACATGACCCCGTTCCGTTGAGACTGTGTAGTTGGCCCTTCTGGGAACATATTCTGGCACAGCCTGGGAGGGGTGCGGTGTCAGCTCCAACACTACACTAGTCAGGAAGTCAGATCAGACCTGGGAATACAGATCAGCAAGAGGGGTCGTTATATTGCAGAAGTGCACTTTTGGACACCCCCCGGGCTTGGTGTGGTGGCCAGAGGAGGAGGTGTTAGACTTGGGCTATTTCTGAGTCATTGTTACAGTAACAGATGGACGATGCCTAAGGATATTCAGTGGATTGGATCTGCGTCCTGCTGCGTTTTAAGGGTTTTCTGGAGAGGGATTGTGGAAAGTTGCAAGCGGGGTTGAACTCTTCAAAGGGCTTGCTATTTAATGATTGTCCTCTTTCTTGTGCCTGCGTCTCTGGTACTTGTCCCATTCTCACTCTGATTACTGGCGTATAACAGGCACATGTACCGGAGGTAGGCTCTTCTTTTGGTTGCAGTATGCAGCGGTAGCTGTGTTGTGTGGATTGGAGTTGACGATAGAGTGGGATAGAGGATGTGGCCGTCACAGTGGCAACTGCAGTGCAGAGAGGACCACTGCAGCTAAAGAGGTTTGATGCAACTATCAACACTGTTGTTATCATCCTTTGGTGTTACTCTGCACTTATTCAGGTCTTTTAGAGGTAAAGGGGTATATATTATCTCTTTTACTTTATCATATAATGAAGTCCATAGGGTAATCCATACCATAGGGTACCTATGGATGACAGTGAAATGTTTTCAAATGTCAGGATTATTTGCTGAGATTGTCATTTATTTTTGTTGAGAATTCCTCTGTCCTGGTTCAAGCCTATAAAGGTGGCTGGTTGGCTTGTGGATAATTAGCACTGTCTGTCCAGTGTAGTAATCCGGTGGAGTCTGACTGTTGCCAGCATTATACTTTGCTTTCACAGGTTGTATAAATGTAAGAAATCTTATTTTCCAGTCAAACTGGTAACTCTTCTCTCTTCCAGCCAAGGAACTCTGTCCTCAATACGAGCTGCCATCAAGCGTAGTGAGTTTCTCATTGTTGAGTTTGTCCATTATTTGGTATATTCTCATAGTTTTATATTGTATCTTGCATGATTAAAGTCTGTCTATAGCAGAGGAGGCTGGTGGGAGGAACTATAGGAGGATGGGCTCATTGTAATTGCTAGAATGAATGGAACGGAGTTAAACATGTGGTTTCCATACATTGATGTGTTTGACTCTGCTCCATATATTCCATTCCAATGAGCCCGTCCTCCTATAGCTCCTCCCACCAGCCTCCTCTGGTATATAGCTATTGTACATGATTGAATCCCCCAAGTGTTTTTTTAATGTCTCTTTCAATTCATTACATATCAGATTGAAAGAGATTAATTTCATATAATTTTCTCTCACAGCGAGAACCAGCACCCAAAGTGAACAGACCAGAGACAGAAGGTAAAGTAAACAGAGGAGTTTCAAAATACTTCATAGTCTGATTGAATACAGTTCTACCCTCATTATTCCAAAAATCAAACACCAAATGCTTCAAGGTAAAGTGCACCATGGCAAAGAACTTGTGCTCTACAGTGCAATACACATTTTTCATTTGAAACGTACTGATATTAATGTTGACTTACAGTCCTCGACTCAACTGGTCAATAACCATTAAAGAAAGGAATATGGTCTATAAAATAGCATATTAACAAAAACAAAATGATGGCCACATATGGTGTTAAAAAAGCTATATAATGATTTATGACAAATGATGGCTACATAAGGCTTTCTGTCAACATAAGACAAGTGTCAACAGTCTGTTGCATGTCACGTTTGGTTGGGGTAGTCTACTGTATTGTGCGTAATGGACTTGTTTGTCTTTCAGACGTCCAGAGATCACCATCCTGTCAGCCGAGCCGCTCGCTGCCAACGGCTGGTACCCAGGGGCTTCTGGGGGATTTACGGCAGCCCCGCCTCCCTCACAGCCCATCTGGGGAGGGTGCATCCAATCAGATACCCAGGTACTGTTTATTTAACTAGCATCAGCCTCTAATACTAGGGGAGACAGCAGGGTGTGTGTTCTTGGCCTGTTCAGTTTGGGTGTTCTGCATGGATTTGAACTTGGATTTTGTTTGATCCACCTTACCATGTTCCTGTGTCTTTCACAGTTTTCAGTGTAATGTTTGAGATGATGAACTACTTTCAAAGAAAACATATAATTTAGCAGTGAAACAAGCACGGCAGGTTCAGGACGTCAATGTAGGACGGTAGCAAGCTTGCATGTAGAATACAAGTTATAATAATCACACCGCTACACATTTGCTTGGTCAACGTGTGTGTGTGTGTGTGTGTGTGTGTGTGTGTGTGTGTGTGTGTGTGTGTGTGTGTGTGTGTGTGTGTGTGTGTGTGTGTGTGTGTGTGTGTGTGTGTGTGTGTGTGTGTGTGTGTGTGTGTGTGTACCTTCTCTCTCGTGTCTTAGCCACCGCCATCCTATGACCAGGTGATTAAGGAGAAGACCCAGGAGACCGTTGTCACGCCGACCGCCGCCCCCCGGAGATCCACGGCCATCGCCACGCAGACCGACCCTGTGGAGGACGACACCGCCGCTGGCCCAGAATGCACTGCATCCTCACAGCCAATCGAGAAGAGACAATCTACAGGTGAGGCTTATGAGAATGATGATTACAGATGGGTTAGCTGACAACGTCAAGAAAACTCTATAGTTGGCAAATATCATATCCTTGTATTACCACGACTAAAACAATGTAACGTCACTTTTTAGTCAAAGTTTTCATTTGTGGTGTGTGGTGTGAGTATAGGCTAAGTGTATTGTTTATAATCTCTTCCTTCTCAGTGAAAATAAAGCCAAAAAAGCCACCAAGGCCATACTTACCCAAGCCTTTACAAAGTGACTCTACCACTGCAACAGCTGTATCTGATTCTGGTCTTATCCAAGTAGACGCCACAGCCACTAACACTAAGAACCAAACTGACCCCAAGTCAGCCGCAGCCCAACCCAGCCCAACAGATTCCAGCTGTGCAATCCCAAACACCCAGTCTCTCTCTCCATCTGTTTCTGTACAATGGGATGGGCCAATAAAACCTTCCGAACCCAGCACTATCACTACGTTCTTAGAACCTACAGTCCCCTCCTCAACAGTCCCAGTAGCCACTGAACCTCCCATCCCGCTTCCTCGTTCCAAATCCTGCAAACAGACAATCACAGAGGAGGTCAAAGTTCAGACTCTGGTCAGGCTCAGTGGCAGTGGTTCCAGCTCTGTAGATGACACAGCAGTCGAGGCTCCTCCCTCGGGGAAGTACCTACAGGAGCTATTAGATGTGTTTTGTTCCGAGGACCAATGCGACCAGAACACTAGTGACGCTAGTGACAATCAGACGCCAACTGACGGGAGCGACCAAAGCGAGGAAGGTGACGAGGACGGTGACATGGCCGCCCTTCACAGCCAACGTAACATCCGGGCCCGGATCCAGGCTTTTGAGAGCCAGGAGGGCGATGGGGAACCAGAGTTCAAACAACCAGAGCCTCTACCCAGGAACGTGCACCTCAAACCCCCTGTGATTTCAGCCAAACCAGCCCCAGCCCTTGCCCCCAAGCCCTCAATCAAGAAGCCCAGTAATGGCAATAATTACCAGGGGGCGATCTCCATTTTCTCCACTCCCTTTATTCCTTCCATCCCAACCCCAGCACCCAGACCCGTGCTCCACAGAAAACCCAGTATAGTCCCAGAACCCAAGGAACCAGAGGCTCCACCCCCCGCCAAGACAGCCATCATTTCCCGGTCGCGGCTCTCCATAGCGGCCAGAGCCAAGAACCTCTTCCCTCAAGAGGAGGATGAACCCAGGTTGGTACCTCCTATCTCTCCAGAGAAGCCTCGCAAGGAGCCGCTGGGCCTCAACCTCAACAACCACAACTCAGCCTCCATCACCACCACAGAGGCAGTGAATGAATACATGGACAACCCCACGAGTAAGTACAGCAGCATGCATTTCACCACTGACTTAATTGGTTAACTTAGTAGTATAAGTGTTCTAAGTATAGTTAAAACACATATAAGCTAATTTATAACCTCTTTATCGACACTACTTTACAAAAAACGTCACTAGCTTGCAGTATTTTTTTATTTATTTCACCTTTATTTAACCAGGTTGGCCAGTTGAGAACAAGTTCTCATTTGCAACTGCGACCTGGCCAAGATAAAGCGAAGCAGTGCGACAAAAACAACACAGAGTTAAACATGGGATAAACAAACGTACAGTCAATAACACAATAGAAAAATCTATGTACAGTGTGTGCAAATGTAGTAAGGTTAGGGAGGTAAGGCAATAAATAGGGCATAGTGGCAAAATAATTACAATTTAGCATTAACACTGGAGTGATAGATGTGCAGATGATGATGTGCAAGTAGAGATACTGGGGTGCAAAGAGCAAAAATAAATAACAATATGGAGATGAGGTAGTTGGGTGGGCTATTTTACAGATGGGCTGTGTACAGGTGCAGTGATCGGTAAGCTGCTCTGACAGCTGATGCTTAAAGTTAGTGAGGGAGATATGTCTCCAGCTTCAGTGATTTTTGCAATTCGTTCCAGTCATTGGCAGCAGAGAACTGGAAGGAAAGGTGGCCAAAGTAGGAGTTGGCTTTGGGGGTGACCAGTGAAATATACCTGCTAGAGCGAGTGCTACGGGTAGGTGTTGCTATGGTGACCAGTGAGCTGAGATAAGGTGGGGCTTTACCTAGCAAAGACTTATAGATGACCTGGAGCCAGTGGGTTTGGCGACGAATATGAAGCGAGGGCCAGCCAACGAGAGCATCCAGGTCGCAGTGGTGGGTAGCATATGGGGCTTTGGTGACAAAACGGATGGCACTGTGATTGACTACATCTAATTTGCTGCGTAGAGTGTTGGAGACTATTTTGTAAATGACATCGCCGAAGTCAAGGATCGGTAGGATAGTCAGTTTTACGAGGGTATGTTTGGCAGCATGAGTGAAGGATGCTTTGTTCCGAAGTAGGAAGCCGATTCTAGATTTAATTTTGGATTGGAGATGCTTAATGTGAGTCTGGAAGGAGAGTTTACAGTCTAGACAGACACCTAGGTATTTGTAGTTGTCCACATATTGTAAGTCAGAACCGTCCAGAGTAGCGAAGCTAGTCGGGCGGGCAGGTGCGGGCAGCGATCGGTTGAAAAGCATGCATTTCGTTTTACTAGCATTTAAGAGCAGTTGGAGGCCACGGAAGGAGTGTTGTATGGCATTGAAGCTCGTCTGGAGGTTTGTTAACACAGTGTCCAAAGAAGGGCCAGAAGTATACAGAATGGTGTCATCTGCATAGAGGTGGATCAGAGAATCACCAGCAGCAAGAGCGACATCATTGATATATATATACAAAGAAAAGAGTCGGCCCAAGAATTGAACCCTGTGGCACCCCCATAGAGACTGCCAGAGGTCCGGACAACAGGCCCTCCGATTTGACACACTGAACTCTATCTGTAAAGTAGTTGGTGAACCAGGCGAGGCAGTCATTTGAGAAACCAAGGCTATTGAGTCTGCCGATAAGAATGCGGTGATTGACAGAGTTGAAAGCCTTGGCCTGGTCGATGAAGACGGCTGCACAGTACTGCCTTTTATCGATGGCAGTTATGATATCGTTTAGGACCTTGAGCGTGGCTGAGGTGCACCCATGACCAGCTCGGAAACCAGATTGCATAGCAGAGAAGGTACGGTGAGATTCGAAATGGTCGGTGATCTGTTTGTTAACTTTCGAAGACCTTAGAAAGGCAGGGCAGGATGGATATAGGTCTATAACAGTTTGGGTCTAGAGTGTTTCCCCCTTTGAAGAGGGGGATGACCGCGACAGCTTTTCAATCTTTAGGGATCTCAGACGATACGAAAGAGAGGTTGAACAGGCTAGTAATATGGGTTGCAACAATTACGCCGGATGATTTTAGAAAGAGAGGGTCCAGATTGGCATTAAAGGTTTTAAACATTGCTTAGAATTTGTCATATAGTCCTAATGCAGGACCTATATGTTGACAAAAATTTATGAGACAACACTGGCCGTCTCTATCTCTGTCTCTCTCCAGGCTATATCCCAGTGAACCCTGTGCGTAGTGTTGTGGGCGGCGGCGGCTCCTTCAGCAGACAGAGTCTAACCAGAAGACCCACCACCATTAGAGTGCCCAGTAAAGGAAAACGTGAGTCTAGTCCACCTGCTCTACTCTCTGAGTAGTGAGTTATGTGGCATGCTCCATATCACATGTATGACCTTATATAAAGGCACTCTGATCTCCATCTGGGTCTACCCAAAATAAAAAGTTTTGACATAACCTAATGATGGATTAGATGCTGTTGATTTTTTTTTGCTGGCGAGCCATTTTCTTTAACAAACTGTAGGTGTGTATGTTTGAAAGTGTGTGTCTGTGCTTTGGTGTCTTAGTGAGTGTGTACAGTCGACTCCTGATAAGTGAGTCAGTTAATCCGAATTTCAATACTTTATTTACTTCGACACGTAGTTTGAGTATGTGCATGTTCCATCTCAGTGTTCATTCATGGCAACACCAAGCCATTGAATTAGTGCAACATTACAATGATCCCAAACCTTTGCATGGATTAAGAGTTGACTGTACAGTGTGTCCAGTCTAAAACGTTGACTGTTTTCTCTCTCAGTGTTCGATGGGACTTTGGACAACCCTCCTCCTCTCCCTGCACAGAAGCCTGTAGGGTCACTGCCGTCCCCCGTGACCCGTAAACAAAGCATCTCAACCCGCTTCCCCTTCCAGGTAAGTGTTACCACCTTCCTTCCCCATATACTTCTCCAACAGAAGCACTATTGATCTACCTAGCTTCTCTTCTACTACTAGAAAACAGGAAATACAAGAGATTACTGACATAGTTCTTCCTCCACACCACCATAATACTGCACTCTCTCTGGGGAAGCCAGAGCCAGTCAATAGCTCCCGGCCCGGCTTGGCTATGACATAACTGGGCTTTTGTGCAGCAAGAAGGCTTAGCTAAAAGGACATAAAAAGACAAGTCAAAGTGCTACTTTGTATTTTTCTTCAGCGTCACTCACGATTATCACTCACAGTTCATTCATGGTGGCTTGAAAACCAGCCCTGTCAGAAGCAGTGCTAAACTAGCCTGACAAACCAGCCTTTTACCTGGCCACCGCCAACATTCACCTCCACCTGTGGTTCTCAACCGCAGACCACACAAAGGGACCAGTGTAGTGTAAACAATGACTGACTAGTACTGGACAGCTAGCTGTTAGCAGTGGCTAAGGAAGGGCACATTGAGCAGTCATTCACTTGGTTGCCCTAGTTGCTGAGCGCTGCAAAGGTAGTAGGCGTAGTAAGTCTGTTTTGTTCAGGGGAGGTCATTCAATCCCATGTGGTGTTAAATGTGATCTGGGAGAGATTAGAGAAGTACCCTGGTTGTCATCAATTCACATCTGTTTCTAGACTGGCTTCTTTGAACATGATAGTAACAACCTTTTTTCTGTTGATTTGAACTGTAGGAGTCCTTTGGTTCTGAGCCCATACCGGGCCTCCCTCCTCGGTCAGTAACATCACATCGTGGGTCATTTAAGGGGATAGAGAGGGGTAAAGATCCATTGATAACATATTAGATACAGTCCTAGACACATGGCTTTAATTAACTTCATACTGTTGTTGATCTCTTCCAGGCCTGGTGGAGCTAAGGTCCTCCCTCCTCGCCCACCTCCAGCAAAAGTAGGCCCAGGAAGGCCACCCCCGCCCCGGATAAATGGTCCACGTCAATCCCTCTCCACCCGTAGAGCACCAGCGTCATCAGCAGCTCCATCACCCAGGCAGCCCCAGGCTCAGAAGCCCAAGAAGAAGGGACCTGTGCTTCCCCCCAGACCCAATCCTGGCCATCGTCTCTACAACCAATATACGGTGAGAGCTTAGAGTTCCCACCCCGCTCTGCTGCAGCCCCCAAGGCAGCCTGCTCTGTTGCTGCCCCCGAGGCAGCCTGCTCTGCTCTGTTGCTGCCCCCAAGGCAGCCTGCTCTGCCCTTGCTGCCCCCGAGGCAGCCTGCTCTGCCGCCCCCAAGGCAGATCCATGGTGTATTTCAGTGGAACTGTTGTGTACTATAGTTGTGGCAAGTGTCACATAGTAAGCCTGTGTATGTTTTCTGAATGTTTTCTTTGTCATGTGTGTTTGTCTAGCTTGGACTTCCCCACGGGATAGCAGAGTTTGACTACTGTGGGAGAGACACAGGGGAACTCTCATTCCAGGTAAATCACTGTCTGCATGTTTTGGAGGTTTTGCTTCTAGCAACAACAAGAACATGATATGAGAAAATGTTAATGACTAATGTATTTAAACCTGATTTGATCACTAGTTTTATGGGTTTACTTATTTCACCTTACTGTTTTGTAATCATTTTTTTCTTTAAGGAAAAGACAATTTAGTAGAAATGAATATCAAATGCTTCTTGATTTTCTCCCACAGAAAAATGAGTTACTGCTGCTGATTGAGCAGCTCGACCACAAGACCTTTGAATGTCAAGTGGGAGACATCCGGGGCCGAGTCCAGAAGTCTCACATGAAAGTCATCACTCCTCTCTCCAGTGCCCCAACTAAACCAGCTTTGTCACAGGTAATGTCTTCAACCATTTACAATGAGCTGTCAATCAAAACATGTCTGCCCTCTTACTTTCCAGGCAACTTGGCTACCCCTTATTTTGTTTGGCCACCCCTTATTTTTATTGGCTACCCCTTATTTTGTTTAGCTACCCCTTATTTTGTTTAGCTACCCCTTATTTTTATTGGTTACCCCTTATTTTGTTTGGCTACCCCTTATTTTGTTTGGCTACCCCTTATTTTGTTTGGCCACCCCTTATTTTGCTTGGCTACCCCTTATTTTGCTTGGCTACCCCTTATTTTGTTTGGCCACCCCTTATTTTGTTTGGCTACCCCCTATTTTGTTTGGTTAACCCCCTATTTTGTTTGGATAGCCTATGTTTAGTATATCTAGCACCAATTGGTTTTTATTTCTTTGTAGCCACATAGGAACGTTCATTGTGAACTTGGAGTATTTTTTTAGTTTAGTCTCTAAATCCCTCTTTTGTACATGTTTCTGTAAATTCCACATATACCTGGATGTGTTTTCTCTTACAGGGTGTCAGCACAGTTGGGTCTCGTAGAGGCAGCAGTGGTCTGCAGGTGCAGGTCCTCCATGACTTCACCCCAGGTACAGAACTGTACCTACACTGGCACGCTGACCACCACAACACACAAACTAACACGTCTCCTATGTCCTATAGTAACAAACACATCGGCTATTGGACTGTACACCTTGCAATATTTTAAGCCATTTATTAGATTTTAATCATGTCAAATAAATTCCAATATGGATGGCATGCTTTTACAGCTGTTTTGAGTTCCCCCAAACATATCCACGCCAAGTAAAGTAACTTTTAGAATCTAGAAGAGTCTCACAAAAAAAGGGTTTACAGGTTTGAATCACCTCCAATCATTTGCAATATGTCTGGCATGTTTTTATTGCTTAGTTCTGTGTTTCCCTCAGCAATTGATATCCGCAAAGTAGAGTTCATGCTAGAGTTTGTGTTGTCAGTTGGTGTCAGCAGTGGGATTTGATTGACATGTGTTGTATCCTATTCAGAGGGTCCAGGGGAGCTGGGTCTGAGGGAGGGGGATGTGGTGACCAATGTGGAGCAGGTGGACAGTGAGTGGTACCGCGGCTCCTGTAGAGGATCCTCTGGCTTCTTCCCTGTCAACTACGTCAAAGTTATGGTAAGACTTCAGTCAATGTTTCAGCTATAGAGATAGGGCTGGTTTCCAAGACTCAGATTAAGCCTACTCCTGGACGAAAAACTGTTCAATAAATAGTATTTTCAAAGTATTTTGTGTGAGAAACCAGCCCATAAAGTGGTCTATAGGATGTACACAAATGAGTCCAGCTATTTAATGTGTTTTGATTATGATTTTTTCTCTATTTAGTCAAATGCACCAACACCGACCAACGCAAAGAAGGCAAGTCCCCCCCCTGCAACAGTCAGTGGACCGAGGTGTGTGGCGCGGTTCGACTTCGAGGGTGAGCAGAGTGACGAGCTAACCTTTTCTGAGGGAGACGTGATTCAGCTAAAGGAGTACATGGAAGAGGAGTGGGCGAGGGGACAGATAGGAGCCCACACTGGAATCTTCCCCATCAACTTTGTGGATATCATAGAAGATCTTCCTCCTCCGCCACAACGACAGCAATCATTCCCCACCAAGATGGCACTACCTGGTAGGACTTTTAATTCAAGGCCCACTTAGCTTGAAATGGAATATACTGTATATTAAATGACATATCACAGACTGGGCCTTCAAATCATTAAGGAACCTCGGCTTGAGATGTGTGTCCCTATCTTGACATTGTAAACAAAATCAGAGAATTGGAGACATTGGAATTTTCCCGCGGAAGTTCATGTTGTTCCGGCATACTGTATCTGAGGTCATAGTGTAAGGTCAAAGGTGGCCAGGCCACAAACACAGTGAAATATTTATTCTTGGCATGGGGGAGTTTAGCTGTATCGTCACATATCCTGTACCCCTATTGCGGTTTGTCCACCAGTACAAAAGGTTTCTCTAGAACTAGTCTTCAGTGAACTGCCTCCATCTCTCTCGTAATGTGTAGGCTGATACTTCCCTCTGCGGAATGTATGGAATCTGTGCAACATGTTAATGTTAAGTCAGGAGCTCTGTGTAAGCCCCTGTACTAAGACCTTATTATTAATACAGTACAGCTCACTCTGTGTGCTACATGTACTTCTCACTGGCTCTAGCAGTGTACTAGTGTACGCCCACACACTCATTCCCCATTCAGTTTTATGTTCAGCAACTGTCAACACGATATGCTTTCTATCTGAATACCGCTACTGCATTTCTCAGGCATGGTTTCTTCAACCAAGACCCAAGAGGCTGCCAAACCCATACAGGTATGGTTCATGTGGTACTGTTACCAGTCTTTACAACATAACACAAACTAACGTCACGATACAGGTGTATGTGTATCAGTGTCTGGTGTTTGGCTTTAGCTGTAGTCTGTGTGTATATCCAATGATTAGAGCTTGTATATGAGAGTGTCCACTAACATGTATATCCCTGTCTATAGTCTGGTTCGTCAGGAGTGGAGTGGGCCGTGGCTCTGTATGACTTTGTAGGCCAGACAGAAGAGGAACTGTCCTTCCAACAGGGAGACCGTATCCTGGTCACACAGCATGTAGACGCCGAGTGGTGCTCTGGAAGGCTTAACGGTAGAGAAGGATTCTTCCCCACAGCCTTCGTAGAGACCAGCTCAGGTAATAATAGTGCATTCTTATGGCACCATCTTGTGGTGGGAGGTGAATTTATCTGCTTGATATAAATCTAGGAGTTTTTTATTTTTATACTTAAAATATTTATACTTTTGATTTAATTTGGGTGATTGACACATGACAAAAAACAACTACTGATACATTCAACGTAAAACCCACAGTTTGAATAGGCCTATATACCAGAGGCTGGTGGGTGGAGCTGTAGGAGGATGGGCTCATTGTAAAGACTGGATTGGAATTAATGGAACAGAGTCAAACATATGGTTTCTGATAACGTTCCATTAATTCCATTAGTCTTTAAAATGAGCCCATCCTCTTATAGCTCCCCCCACCAGCCACCTCTGATACATACAGATATTCCTGGCCTACTCATAGGGCAGCATAGTAGGACATTTAAGGTACTGATGATTCCCTTTGTCTCTGTCCAGGCAACTCTCCAGTGTTGGACAGACAGCAGTGTGTGACTAATGGAGAAGAAAGCAGAGGGAAAGCACTGTTCGACTTCAGAGCTGAATGTGATGAGGAGCTCTCACTGAAGGTATTTCTGTCAACATTCAATAGTTAACATTCTATTTGTTACAATCAAGTCATATACTACAGGTACTAGGCCTACAGTATAACTTTCCTTTCTCTTGCTATAGGCGGGGGATGTCATCACCAACTTGGAGTCCATTGACGATGAGTGGTTCCTGGGAGAGTTGAGGGGGAAGCGAGCATTGGTGCCTAAAAATTATATGGAAGTGCTGGCATGAGTAATCTACCCTTAACAAAGACACTGGGGCACTACGGGAACTACTTTGTGTCTGTGGTTTCATCACGAGTAATGTCTTTTGAACTATAAGAACCTGAAAGATGATAGGAAACGGAATATTCCAAAGTGCCTTTTTGCCCCACTGGACTGCAGTAGTTCTCTACTTTGAAGCGTAAAACTGGATTGTCCAGTCAATCTCCCACAGAAAGCTATTGGGTGTCTTTTTGAATGCAACATTGTTTAAAAAAAAATAGTATTTATAAATGTGAAAGGATCACTTTATTTTGATAGTCCATCTGTATGTGGTCATACTATCTGCTGATAAGCAACTGTTTGCGAAGGTTACGGTAAGGTCTGTTAGGATAAGGGTTAAGGTTAGGGCTAGTTGAAATGTTACTGATAGTCCATCTGTAGATGCTCTACAGACTATCCAAATAAAGTGTTACCTGTGAAAGTAATGAAATAACTTTGTATGACGATGCATCTGAGAATGGCTGGCTGTAACTCAATTGAACAGGCATTCATATGAAGTTCCTGCCACAAAACCCTTACCAGCTTTGTTCTAATCCAGATATGCAGTATTTAACATGTTGACCACATCATTGCACATTAAATATAGCTGTAGTACAATATTTCCTCAAACTATGAATTGTGGTTCTTACAATACTGCATGATTGTAGCCCCCCAAAAGCCTTTTCTGGTGGCTAATTGTGCTCAAATGCTGAGCTGGTTAATGAAATAAAGATATTTAAAAAATGTTGACTTCTATGAAGTCAATTCTCCTTAACAGGGTCATTCGTAAGTGTCAAGGTTTGACTTTCAGAAAAACATTGGTCAAGCTTAGGCAGCGTTTTTTTTAGGTGTATAATCCTCACAGGGTGGAAATGTAGATCGTAAATTAGCCATAGATCTGAGTGAGTAAAATTACGGTAGCGTATTGAACACTTGAACTTCCCAAACATTTATATATTTTGGTAATTATCCAAACAGGGTGGGTAGAAATTGTATTTAGCTTTGCACCATTGTTTTCCCACCAAATAAATTGACACTTCCTGAATGTGTCATTGTAGGAAGGGGTTTGTTTAAATGGAGAATTACGACAAACGGGGTGGAAAGTGATCAGGGACAAATCAGATAGTTTTTTATTTAGATAATGAAAGATCAAATATTTTATGGCTTATATTCTCAGAAGTTGAGGACATGGCAAAACAAACATCCACTGAAAGGGAATTTTATGGATTTAAGGTAAAGGATACCTGGCCTTTTGAGATCCACATTTTACACCCAAGATTTTTCCTGAGGACAGAAAAGGCACCACATAGGAATGACCCAATAGCACATTTGAGGCCCAATTAATCTCAAGAGAAGTTGGCTTGTTTTTACAGTAACAAACCACAATACTGAGAAGGGTTTATTTTACCTCCATATGGCAGTCAATTAGATTAACCTATATTGCAATACGATGTAATTGAGTCTTAATTTGAGCATGAGTGCCATGGTAACATTACAGGTAGCATTTATAACTTTGTTTTATACTGTAAAGTGTTTGTCTCATGAACTGAAATAAGACCCCAAAAATGCACAAAATATTTACATCCCTGTTAGTGGGCATTTCTCCTTTGCCAAGAACCCATTCACCTGATTAAACAGCATGATCATTACACAGGTGTACCTTGTGCTGTGGACAAAGGCCAATTAAAACTGTGCAGGTCCAACACAATACCACGTCTCAAGTTAAGAGTGTGCAATTGGCATGCTGACTGCAGGAATGTCCACCAGAGATGTTAATTTCTAAACCATATGCTGCCTCCGTTTTAGAATTTGGCATACAGCCAACCGGCCGCAACCGAGTAACACATTGAGTTTATTTTTGTATAGAGCTTTTCTTTTTCCAGAGAAATCAAAGCATTTGTTTTCTCTAACTATAAATGCTTTGATTTCTATAGTGACTGAAAAAAGAATAGCTCTTTACAAAATACCCTACTAAACAACCATCCCATTAACAGAAGACACCAACAGTTGAGTATCATTTACATTTTTTATTAAATCTGTCAGGTGTTTAGACGGTCTCTTGGATGGGGGGCTCGTAGCCGTCGGCCCGATCCACCTTAGCCCCGGTGTCGTCCCCAGAGGGCTTGGCTGCACTGCTGCCACCACCCTCACCGTGGAGCTCCATCAGTTTGCCCACTGGAAGGAGACAAGAATAATCTAAGCACGACACCAGAGTACAACTCAACTAGCTATTAGAGAAAGCCACATTGGATAAGTCACTTAGGATAATTTAGTATGCTAGGTTGCATTTACACAATCCAAATCTGATCGTTTTGCCAATAATTAATTGGCCTGCTTGTAAATGCAGCCATATCGGCATATGTTAAGATACAATCATGTCGTACAGAAACAAGTGTTGAGTCATCTTGCTGGAATACGATAAATGCTGCCAGATGCTTGGCAGGGGACCGTACGGTGGTCATGATTAAACCAAGCTCAATGTCAAAGATGACCTTCAATAACCCTGGTTATTTTAGGTTAAGGTTGTTTTTGAGGTTCTTTAATGCATGGTAAGTTGACAAAGATCATGAATAGGCTTTCTTTCACACAATCAATTGTCTAGTATTGTGCCATCTGTCGGAGCCATGATCACTCCAAGTACCCACCGTTCTGGGTCCTTGGCGTAGACATAGCCCTTTCACTCTCCGCCCCTTATGACACAGGCGCGACACTTTCAGTCGGACTGCAACGCCTCAAGGGGCAGGATAGGTTTGAGGTTCAAGGTGACTTACACTCAAACTTGGGCTTCTTCAGCATCTTAACCTTCCTGACGTAGACGTCGTGGAGGGGGTAGATGGACTGGCAGGCCTTCTCAATGTCCTTGCCAACAGAGTCAGGGATCCTAGAGGACAAAGGGAAAAGAAGTGAATCAGGACAAAGGGAAAAGAAGTGAATCAGTAAGAAGGAACCTGGCTTGGCTACTGAAAATGAACTGTCTGCCTTCATTGAAAGCCATTGAACTTACTCAGACATCAACTTAACTGTACACAATTTCAGATGCAGGAAAAGTGTTCGACACATGCAACAATTTTGTTGAAATAAATTGCTTCATTTAACAGTCAATTTATATGCATGCCCATACATGCACTCCATGTTGCATTTCACATGGACCACATCTTCCCAGAGTACAGAACATTCTATTGAACCAGCAACAGGACGGCGAACGTCCTTACAGCTTGTTGACGACTTCCTTCAGGTCGTTGGTCTGGACCTCACGGGTCATGATCTCCATCATCTTCTTCCTGATCTGACGGACCTGCTGGTGCTGGGCGTACGACGTCTTCCTGATCTGGTTGGTGCGCTTCTTGGTGAAGCCAACGCAGAACAGACGCAGGAGGTAGCCGTCGGTGGTCTTCACGTCCACATGGGCCTCAATCATGGTCTGGCGGGGAGACGGGATAAAGGTCAATTAATAGTTTTGGGTACATTGGGCCCAACACGTTATCAATAACATTACAGGGCACAGGTTAATTCATAGTGTTGAGATTACACATAATGGTACTACGTTGAAATTGTGGTTTACATTCCACATGTGCTGAGAAAAACCGAAGGAAAGTTTCAGCTTAAAGTTGTAATGACACTTTTTGGGCGACCCGACCAAACTCACATAGAAATGTGAGTTATAGCTGTCATTCTCATTGAAAGCAAGTATAAAAAGCGAAAGATGTTTGTTTTTTCTATGCTTCCTGTTCTTAAGTGTAGCATATTTTGTAGACCAGCTTCAAACAGCTGAAAATAAAAAATGTTTAGTTATAGAAAATATTACATTGGTTTACATGGTATAATGATTCTCTAAAGAATGACTGGTTGTTTTGTCAAACAAACTGAAATTAGGCAAACTAAATGGCGGAGGGATTTCTGCATATTGCACCTTTAATGACAGTATGACCCATCTCCATACATTTTGTACTGTGATTATAAATGCATATCATAACTACAACATCTCCACAAATCCAGCTGTGTGTTACATCCTCCTGTAGGATTCCTCACCTGCCACTTCTTGACCATGGAGCACATCTTATCACGGGTCAGGTCCATGCCGTGGAAGTTGGTCAGGCAGTTCTTGCCCTGCACGTCTTCTGAGATCAGCTTGAACTTGCGGAAGGCCACCTCATCGTTCTGCAGGTCAGCGAGGCTCACCTCGAACACACGTCCCTTCAGACCATCAGAGGCGATTCCTAGTAGAACAGATTAGTTGATGTGGGACGCGGTGAGGGGAATGGAGGCCAAGGCAGGGAACATCAGATCTCTTTACCAGTAATCAGTTGCAATCATTGGGCCGAAACAATTTGTCATCATGCATTCCCATTGTGTTAAGTACGGTACAAACAAATCCAAGACAAGACCGACAAGGTGAAACAGTTTTAAAATGCAAAACTAAAAAGGACATTACTGACCAACAAACCCATTTTGAATGGTAGTTTTAGGACAACTTCAGGACTCTATTAGTTGGGACTCCCTGAGTTGTGCATCGTTCTGGTGTTGATGGAAAATAACCGTACCACCATAGTCGGCTTCGCCAAACCAACGCTTCCTGTCAACAAAAGCACATGTATAATCACTAGGAACTCTACTTACCAGACGTAGTGAAATGTGTACCTCGCTAGATAAATGGTAGATTTTGTGGTAGGAAGTCTTGCGTGAAGTGTGTGGCCTAATGGCAGACCGCTGTTTAACTTGGCAGGAATATGGTGCAGTTCGGACATAAGTTGGATACTGATGTTTATTTGATAGCGAGGGACATTTCACTTTGCCTGGTAAATTCCTAGAGATTATACATATGCTTTTGTTGACCGGAAACATTTTTGGCGAAGCCGGCTATACTGCAGTAGGGTTATTAGCCATCGCCACCCACCAAAAACGATGCACAACTCCGAGTCCAACCAATATACAGACTCCCGAAGTTGTCCCAAAGCTAGTTGAATTAGGCTACCTAGCTGGTTACAGTACAAGGTCAGGAGTTCACGTTTTAGTCACCTCACTTTAATCAACCCCTAGTTTCCAAACTGTGCTATAATTCCACAGAACTATGTGGCTCTGTCTGCAGTTATTTTGCTGCATGTTAGTCTTTATACTGGTAGCCATCACCACTGAACCATGTGTCGCTCCATTAATCAGCATCATCCGTTGGACAAACAGACTTACTGGTTCCCTGAGTCCTGGAGACCAAGGTCTTGCCAATGTTGCGGATGTTGAACATAGCGGGTGCCTTGACATCATACCAGTCCTTCTTGGAGAAAGGGTCGACACTGGGGGATAGAGAAAGTAGTGTGGTCAATATCAGTTCTGTTAATCTGTTTTGATGACACAGGCCTATGTAGCTTGCTAAAGAAACTAAGGTTGCAGTCTAGTTTACGCGAAACCAACCAAAGGGCTAACGTTAACTTGTTATTGTCAAATGCTGGCAATGGTATGAACGGCAACTTCCAGTACAATCAAACGTGGAAATTCAACAGGCACCTGACAAATCAATAAAACATGACTGGGATAGCATAACGTTAGCTAGCTGGTTACTAATGTAAGGCCCAGCTAACTGGCTAAATGATCTTATCTGACAAATGTGCCTTTTCTCGCTAACGACTGAAGGGTTGGCACAACCCACATGTAGCCCTGACTGGCTTGGCTACAATACTTTAATTCGGTTTGACCACACCATTTCGTAGAAAATACTTGGTCTAGCTAACATTGTCCACGTTATGTTCATGGATGGCCATGTCTGCCATCTTGCTAGCCACCATAGTTACACGAATGATCTAGTTAGGTAGCTTAGCTTGTTAAGACAGCCGATGTCGCTAGACTAACAGACAATGAGTGCATTTCGGCACATTTATATAAAATGCTTCACGATATGTAGCCTGTGTTAAGACTTCGACAGTCTCTTAAGTAACAGTTCAGTGTCGCTTATGCACAAACCCATGAACACTGACAGCGCAGTGAGCCTAGCAGATTGGCAACAGTGACCGGCCTGAGTGTATCCAGTTAAAATCAACCTCATCCTTCACATTTTCAAACTGAAAGTCAATAACCTGAACTTAATAGTGTGCATTGCATGATTTAATGGATGAATTGCGCTACTTACATCTTCTTTTTGGCACCTTTTTTGCCACCTTTGGTCAGCCTCTTATTCTTGCCGACTGCCATGTTGGCTACAGGGAGTGAAAGAGAAGGAAATAGGAATTATCGCGAGTGTTAAAGATAGAGCTGAGATTTCTCACATCTCGCGACTCGCGATATGTTGACACCTCAAAACTAGCATGTTGTCGTTCTCTACTGGCCTAGCGTGATATCGCAGTCCTTTATTTGATACATTATAACAACATTTAATAAACTCAGGAAGTGTTTGCTACATTGTATGATATAGTATTGTTATGCTACAATATTGATATTTATATCCTGATCCTACTGTATCCACTACAATAGCTGCTGCTTCTGCAAAAGCTAATGAGGATCCAAATAAACAATTAAACACACCCACTTTGACAGTTAGCTCAGTTCATACGCTCACATGAATGGTTGACATTCAGTCTGACACATATTGTGTTGTATGTCTGAAATTCTGTAAATAAATATATAATAATATTATATAATTCATATATGATTTATAATAATATGAATCTCTGTTCCAGAATGAATGAATATATGCATAAACATGTAACCGAGTATAAAATATTAATTAGATCAGCCACTGGTTTTGACTGTGGCAGTGAAATATGATGCACCAACACTTTCACAAATTAACAAAATTCAACTTACAGTCACTGTCTGTGGAGAAATTAGCAGTCATATGAGCAGACCCATAATAACATAAATAACTTCAACCGAAATATTCACTCACATATTCATGATGAAGGAAAGACTATTCTCCTGAATTCCAAGAAAATAAACATAATATTGACTTAACTCAGTGTTTTCCAAACTCGGTCCTGGGGAATACATGTTATAGTTTTGGCCTAGCACTACACAGCTGATTCAAATAATCATAATGTAATGACACGTTGATTATTTGAATCAGATGTGTAGTGCTAGGGCTTAAAAACAAAACATGCATCCCTTGGAGTTTGGAAAACACTGACTTAACTATTCACAACATGTTATGTTAAACTACATCTTATATGCATGTTATTATGTTAAACTATATCTTATATGCATATTATTATGTTAAACTATATGTTATATGCATGTATATTACTCAATACTCTGCACTGTATTACACTATTCAGTCAACCAAGTACGCTGCGTGACAGTCAGCCCTAACATGCTGTATTAGTGAACCATCAAGTGAATATTTAATGAAGAAAACAGGTTGAACCTGAATCTCAAACCGTTAACATTCCATGCCGGTGTGTCTTGCCTCCTCCCGTTATTAGGACACTGATACAACTGTGTCATTACAGGGTTAGGGATGATGCCTAGCTGGGCTGAACCTGGTGACAATGTAAACATTGACATACATTCATTCTAGACCTACATTGTGTCTACACTCTTAGAAAAAAGGGTTCCAAAAGGGTTTTTCGGCTGTCCACATGTAGAACCCTCTGTGGACAGGGTTCTTCATGGAACCCAAAAGAGTTCTACATGGAACCAAAAAAGGTTCTTCAAAGGGTTCTCTTATGGGGACAGCCGAAGAACCCTTTTAAGTTCTAGATAGCACTCTTTTTCTAAGATTCTATACAGTATCTGAAAGGTACTCTTTAATGTTCAACATATGTCCTAATGTTGGTGAGGCCTAATTTGGCCAAATCCCTCATATGTACAGTATACATAAATCATATACAGTGTATAAATGAGTCTGTGAATGTGTATGTTAGAGACATGTTGTAACACCTAGTGAAGATTAATTTAAATAGAATTAATAACATTCCTGTCATCTCCTTGTCAGGGATAATCCCTGATCAGGAGAATGGAAGTGGGGGTCTTTAAAGCTCAACAACCATCCAACATGGATTAAGTTCTTATCTTGTCACTGAAAACGTTTTGAACCCCTCACCTGGCTTTAAAATCAACAGGCGCCCAAAAAGGTCTTACTCTGGTCACTGAAAACGTTTTGACCTTCTCGCCTGGTTGATGTCAACAACCAAAATCAAGAGAGGTGCAGCATCCTCTTCTCTCACAACATGCCTCCAAAAAACCTTATCTTGATTGCCTGCCATATTGCCTACCTTCTGTAGCATGCTGCTAAAAATCAGCATCCTATTCAGAAAGGCATCATCATCATCATCATCATCACAAGGATAAATTTACCCACTGGGCACACACTGGTTGAATCAACGTTGCTTGCTTTCCAAACTGTACATTTTTTCCCACAATTCTATTTCGAAATTTGCAAAAGGCAAACCGACAGCTGCATAGAATATAATCCATAGATGGCAGTTCCCATTTAAATCAGGACTGGCAGCCAATGATAGTGTACCCATGAGTTTAACACTCAAATTGCCAGGGTAAGAGGTTCCAAATCCCTTTTATGGATTATATGTCTATGGCCACAATGCAACAAGCTGTACATTTGGCATGCATACTGGCCAAATTGCGGCCTCCAGACTGTAGGCAACCGCTAACTGCCAAAATAAAGGAAACACTTGAGAAAGTGAGGGATACAAAGTGTATGTTATGGTGTGTGGGGTGCATTTTCCTGGCATGGTTTATGTCCACTTGTAGAACCTATGCCAAGGCGCATTGAAGCTGTTCTGGCAGCTTGTGGTGACCCAATACCGTAAGACACTTTATGCTGGTGTTTCCTTTATTTTGTCAGTTACCTGGATGCACTTTTGATACAATTTAATCCACAGTTATTTTTTTGAAACTATTGATACTCTGTGGCTAAATTATGCTATCTGGGGTATTTTGAACATTGAGAGCAGGCTCCTGTGGATGGATAAAAAAATAAAAATAAATGTTTTTTTTGGCTCTTGGGCCCAGCCCCTGACTCACGCAATTGACCAGTCACATTTATTTATTATGCAGTTTTTTATTAATCGGTTACCCAATCATGGCAGTTACCCACGTGGGCCTCATACCTCCTCTCCTCCCCCCATCTGATGATTAGTAGAGCGGCAGCAGCAGGTTGTCTACATCCATTGATCCATTTACTGCGGTTGCAGTAAAAAATATATAATATATACTGTATATATGCTTCTTGGGCCCCCCACTGGCCTGGGCCCAGGGGCTTCAGCCCCGGTAACCCTTGCATTAAACCGGCCCTGTCCATGTCATTTCAACAAAATGACATTGAACCAAAGTGAAATAGACCTTGAATTGACATCTGTGCCCAGTGGGTAGTCTCTGGAGAGACATGTGTAATTCCCTCTTGTCATCATAATGCAACAGCCTTCACTCAGCTTAGTTTTCTGATCGAATCTGCCCCATGGGGGGTTCAAAGTAAATCCAAGCTTCACGCAGAATACATTTCTTAAAGAAAACAGTCAAGAGGATGTGTGTTCGAACCGTATGGTTTTAGCAGCCTTTATTTGTTCAGGATATTTAAAAAAAAAATATTTCCCTCAGGTATTGATTTGGAAGGATATAATGAATGTTCATCCAATGAAAAGATGACAGGACTTTGACACAAAGCTGTGTGAGTAGCTGAATTCATTAATGCGTTGTGGAACACAAAAGACAAAACAAGAAAAGAAAATGTTGTAAATTAAATGTGTATTTAATTTACATCATCAAGGTTGCAGTTCAACAGCCCACTATGAAATACAAGTTACTATATCAACACTCTCTCTTACTTTCATTTTGTAGGTTACCCCAGGTAAGTCAGTGCAAAAGTGTCTTGACTTGAACACACTCAACGTAGCCTGCATGTAAATTAAAGCATTGCACTGTAGTAAGCACTTATATTTCAGGTCACTGCTACTGAGACCAACCTTGACTTTGTCTACGTCCCAAATGGAAACCTATTCCCTTTACAGTGCACTTCTTTTGATCAGAGCCCCCTATTCCCCATTGGGCTCTGGTCAAATGTAGCGCACATTAAAAGGAACAGGGTGCCATTTGGGACGCATGCTCTGTCTGATGCTGGAACTCAACTGACTGCCTTGTGTCCCAGTGTCCCCAGGGAGAGGGACTGCTTGTGAGGTCAAAAGAATTGTGGCGCTGCCTGACTCCTTGGCAACAGCACTAGAACTGCGTCCTAAAATGGCACATTATTCCCCACACAGTGCACTCCTTTTGACGAGAGCCTTATGGACCCTGGTCAAAAGTAGTGCACTATATAGGGAATATTGTGCCATTTAGGATGCAGCCTAGGACTGGGAGCCATCCCACATCCCACTGAGCAACTGAAGTCATCCTGTATCAGAGCCTCCTAGGAGATGAGAGGAGACACACATCCTTATAATGCAATAACGATCTTTGTTCAAATACATTGCATTTGATCTTTGATTACATTTCAATCATACATAGGCTGTTCAATATACGTAGGCTAAATTAAATAGAAACCTATCTGACAATGTATCTATTTGGTCTCATAAACGTCTTATTAAACAAGTTTCAAGTTTTAATGTCACGTGCACAATTACAGTGCAATGCCTTTCTTGCAACATGGGTCAGTGACTGGAAGAGGCAGGAGAAGCATCGCTGTCACATCCTTTTAATGTCTGGTTTCTATCACCTCCGGTTGCATTACAGCTGTCAATGTTCCACTGCATGGACTGTAGAGAGAAGCATCACAATTTACACATCTCATGTGAATATGACTTAAAAAAATTTTTTACAGCAGGACATTATTATGTCTACTCTTATTTTTAGCAATAATATAAACATGTTTACAAATGTTTCCCCTTCTATACAACTGTAACCATGGTTGCATAATGTGGGTAGATAATGCCTAAAGTCTGCCTATAGGAAAAAATAAACATTATATTGACAACCATTATTACAGCCTAATCCTTAGAGTTTTTATATGCAATTTGTTTAATGCAAAATCTCTGGTATGTCTTTGATAGCACAGCAGTAGATGACTCTTGACTCGAGCAAGTATCTTCCTCTTGCCTTTAGCCGTCTCTGCATTATAGGCCAACCAGCTGCAATATGAGGCGAAATTGTACACTAGACTCTATTCCGTTGGAACCGAATATTTGTGAATCCCTACTCGTTTCCTGCATTATAAGCCTCCCCTATGTCCCTGGCATGAACAAGTCCACAGCGCCGTCCACCTGGGCTACACCTGAGACCATATCAACGCCTGAGACACCCTGTCGAAGTCACTCGATGCCCACTGCGCATGCTCCACTCATTACTGTTCTCTTAGAAGCAGGATATTATGCTGGCAGCACGATCGCGGATTTTTTCCCCCGTAAATAAGAGTTCCCATGTAAATAAATGCTAAACTTTGGAAATATCGATACTGGAATGTTGAAAGCTATTGTGTAGGCTACATTTAAAGAAATACACGTTTAATAAAATACAAATATATGTTATTGGAATTATTCAATAGAGTCTGCAAAACTTAAATTGGTCTCTTGTGCTAGGCAATGGGTACTTTTTGGGTTGTAGAGAAAAAACGTTACTACCTGTCTCATATAAACTGTGGTGGGAAATACTCAGTCGCATCTCTACTAACCAAATATAATTAGCTTTGGCGGTGGACTGTGTCACACAGCCTGCTGCTGGCTTTTCACTCCACCCCCTCCATAGGTCCCAATGCAGTACACTGTTGTAGACTCTACATGGGATACATATTGGCTTGTAAAGATTACTTTTCTACCTGCCTCAGATAAAGTGTGGTGTGAAATACTCAGTAAATACTCAGCCAGCAGCAGACCGTGTGACACAGTCCCCTTCAAAAAGGACACATATTTGGTTATTAGAGACCCTACTGAGTATTTTCCACCCCACATTAGCTGAGACAGGTATAAAAGTTACCTCTACAGCACAATATTCTGGTGCTGTAGTTTATTATTATTTTTTATTTCATAAATGACCTATTGCCTTTTCTTGTTGGCACAGTAAAAGTGGCCATTGATTCAAATGTAATTTATTTTGAATTGTAATGTTTTGAAATGCGGGCTTTTATTTTAAAGGTTTCGTCGTTACCATACGAACATAACGTCATCATTTGTGCCGCTGGCAGAATACTGGTATAATACTGTCATGGCGGGGAAGAGCTGTAGCAGCGGGTAAATCAGGAAGAGAAAGCGCTGTAAGTGGGTTAACACTGAAATTTGAACAAGTCTAGCAGTTTTTAGGGAAGGACCGAGTGGATGACTGCTGCCCCTTGTCGAGCACCACTGGCGCTGTTGCTGTACTTGAGCCACGTTTAGGAGTTCTTGCTCATGACAGCACTACCTGTCAAGCCTGCTGTGACAATAGCAAGTTCTACTGCTGTAGCCTGGCTGGACTAGTGAAGAAATGAAAGTCGCAGGTGCCTCTTCTATTTTGACAGAGGGGAGGAAGGGCAAGGTCTCTGCGACTTGCCTTTAGAACCAAATCTTATTAAGCCGGTCCATTTTATTGAACGGTTTTTGATGCATTATTTCATTCGCCTCCTTATCAAGTTTCCGACCGGGGGAGAGGAGTTCTACATGGAAACGCAGTGACAACTCCAATGTCGCGGTGTCATCGGCTAGAAATCCAACTCTCGTGCGCCTGTGCCTTTCGCGGACTACAAAACATACTTTGTTGACTCGAAGGCTTATTTTGGAAACTGTTTTGAATGGGGAGGGAAATATTTTCGTTGTTTACCTCCAGACTGTCGACATAGCTGGAAAGAGGATACCATTGTTTTTTTCTTTCACCGACTTTACTGTATCCAATTACCGCCTTTAGGGGTGAACAGGTGCCTTACCTGTTAACGCCACCTGTCCTCCTGTAACAATGGCTAGCGAGGAGACGCCTGGTGCTGGGCGACCAACCGGGCAAGGTGATGGAGCTGCGGCGGTGTCGCTCAACCCTGGGATCCCAATCCGAGGAATCAAAATGAAATTCGCTGTCCTAGCCGGCCTGGTGGAAGTTGGGGAAGTTTCCAACCGGGACATTGTGGAGACCGTCTTCAACCTGGTAAGCTGATTATCGGAAGCCACACTCTATTCTAAATAGTCCCTGGAAACCGTCCATAGAGGATCATGTTACACGTTGCTCTGTCTACCAACCTGCCTTTTCTATTTTTCTGGTACACCTTAGGCTACCTCCTGGCCACAATATTTGTTTATAATGAAGACTATATTGTGACTAGGCTACTTCATTAGCTAGCCTACTATATGGTCCAATAGCTGAGTAACTTACATAATATTTACTTTCCATGATAAGGTAACTAGAGTAGTAGGCTATGCGGAACTAGGCTATAGCCTATTAGTTAGAAATGTGTGGGCTAATAGTGCATACGAGTTTTCTTTGTAGAATTTGTATGGTGATGGAAATGCTATATTGGTTTTACAAATCATTACTTGGAAAAGCTTTGTAACCAACCAGCGAGGCATGATCACTTTTCATATTATTCATACAGGATGCAATGGGCATAGTATTATCCTGTTCATAGTTTAGAAAAATGATGTTTATAGCCCTACAGTGGTGTCGTAATACCCATACAACCTAGCGATCCAGGGAAAGGGTTCCAATAGTTTTTTCCACCATCCGTTTTTTCCCATAGGGGATTTTAGAAACATTTAAAATAAGGGCTGTGTTTTGTGTAGGCTTACCCTGGCGTAACGTTTTGATAACCATGTAAATCTCTCACGGACAACTTGTATCAATATATTCGGCTCTATTTACTCTCAGATTCGTATACATCATGCAAAACTACAAATCCCTGCAAGCTCCTGTATGTCATCTCAAGCTGACACCTTTGCTAACAGGTATTGTGTCAATTTAAAACGTGCACAAGACAGTTCACAGAATTGTCCATTTTAAAGAAATATAGCCAATTTATTCAGTACTACATTTAGCTAACATTAGATAGTTAATCCAGAGATTCTTACCTTTGCCTCGATTTGTCAGTCTTTTCCAGATCATCATGGCATTTGTAGTTCTTTATGATAGCCACATTAGCAGCTAATTAGCATTTCAGTTTTGGGTGGTAAATACAGGTGAATATATGAATAAGTCACCTTGTCCTAGAGAGATTTACACGGTTATCAAAATGTCACGCCAAGGTAAGCCTTCATGAAACACAGCCCTCATTTGAAGTGTTACTTAAATCCCCTATGGGAAAAATTTATGGTAGAAAAACGATTGGAACCGTTTCCCTGTTTGACCGCTAGATTTGATAGGTATTATGACTCCTACTGTGGCACTCTATAGGTACTAAAGTGACATCTTAGTAACAGTTCTACAGTGGGAGTGTAATAGACACAAGTGCATACTTGTTGGACTATAATTAAATGGGAAAAGGGCCTACATGATATCTCTCTGTCATGATTTCAGTTTGTTTAAAAGAGGTGTGTCATATTTCATGATAGTCTGCTAAAATTGCACAATGTTATTCTAAAGTATCTCTGCAAGGTCTCTCTCTCTCTCTCTATCTCTCTCTCTCTCTCTCTCTCTCTCTCTCGTTGGCTGCAGACATTGAGGCTCAGGTCTAGGAATGAATGACGCTAATAGAGGATAGGCTAGTAAGTTGCTGAAGCAGAGCATGGAGGGTTAAGTGGAAAAAGAGCAGGAAAGGCTGGCAGTTAATGAGAACGGGAGGAAGAACTGGCAAAACTGCTTTGTCACTGTGGCAACACAATGGAGTCTCTCACACACACACACACACACACACACACACACACACACACACACACACACACACACACACACACACACACACACACACACACACAGAGAGAGAGAGAGAGGCTCATCCCCAGTCATCACAGTAAGCTCCATCACACCTACTGGGAGGGATGCGGCCGATGGGGCACGGCGGCACTGTAACCTCCCTGCCTCCCCACGTGAACACTAACTCCCTCATGGAGTCAGCCCTCACCCTCAGGTAGCCGTGAGGAAAGTGGATAAGTGTCTGGCTGCTGGAACAATGCCTTAGCATTTAGAATGCTGTTTCAAATGTCAGGCCAAATATAGAAACCCAAGCATGATTTTTTTGGGGGGGGGACGGGGTGGCAAACATTTTTTCTGTCGTTCATGTCTTTCAGTTGAACAATATCACAGTGGTACTAGTTTTATGCACCGTCGTGTTTCCGAGCTCTGTTTTCAGCTTTGTGCTGCTGGCCTGCACGGTGTGCGATAAACCCAGAAATATTATGCCTCCAGCGACGTGTCTATTATAAAGTGCATATTCATGATAGTTTCTTTATCCAGAGAGGAGAAGACACAATTGCAGTACACAGAAATGAGCAGCAGAGACAACCTGCCAGGTCTCCGTTGTGCCAGAGTGAGGGGATCTCTCAGGCTGTTGCGCATCCCAAAAGGCACCCTATTCCCTACATTCTGCACTACTTTTGACAAGAGCCATATGGGACCTAGGTCAAAATTAGTGCACTATATAGGGAATAGGGTGCCATTTGGGATATAACGCGAGTCCCTGGGCCTACTGATGCGTTTGTACCTGACCTGTCTCCCCTCCATTCTCTCTTGTTTGTTTAGCATGGCCAATGTCATTTGAGGGTTTTGAGACATGGCACTTTGCATTTCATGCTCTGTGCTCTTCTTTCTGATCTCTCCTTCTACTCTCTCTCTCTCTCTCTGATGGATTTATCATAATGGCTGGAACCTCCTCTCTCCAGAAGTGGCTAATTTGCAGTCGCTCTGCGGATGACTCACACCCCCATTGTTAGGTCAAAGGCAAAATGAATTTTTCCTCAAACAAATCCCTCTCAAATGAATAGGATATCCAGCCAGACTTAGGACAGCGCAAAGGATCATGGGTAGCGTAACATTCTGAATTAGGGCTGTCCCCGACTAAAAAAAATCTTGGTCTACCAAGAGTCGTTTTGTTCTTTCGACTAATCGATTGGTCAACATTTTTAAACGTGTATTTTTCCATATGTAGACACATCCTATGTGTTTTAATCAAATCAACTATATGCACGGAGCTTATCTGCTGCTTTTAAGCGCACTGTTTGATGAAATAATTAAGACACACAAATGACTAGAGGGAGCCAACCTAATTGATTTGTTTGTGCTCAGACTTGCTGTGCTGTGTTAAAGGCCAGTGAGTGACTGTGACTAGCATCCATTGTCTCTCTCCTCCATGCTGCAGTGACCACTACTGAACTTCAACAGTGTTTATCCCGCTGTCCATGTTGCTGAAGCTGCAACATAATTACAGCCATTTCTGACTGAAAAGTTCTATTACCAAAATCCCTCATTTGTTTAGGAAAAACATTCCCTATTCCCTCAACTAGTGATGCACCGATATGACATTTTTGGCCGATACCGATATTTAAAATTTTAGCGGCCTTTTAAGCATTCTAGTACAGTTAAATAGTTAACACACACACATGGGCGCAGCGGTCTAAGGCACTGCATCTCAGTGCAAGAGGCGTCTCTGGTTCGAATCCAGGCTGTATCACATCCGGACGTGATTGGGAGTCCCATAGGGCAGCGCACAGTTGGCCCAGCGTTGTCCGGGTTTAGCCGGGGTAGGCCGCCATAGTAAATAAGAATTTGTTCTTATCTTACTTGCCTAGTTAAATAAAGGTTAAACACACCACACTGATCAAAGTTATTTTGTTGGCATTTACGCATGTCCCCATTACCAGTAAAACATAATCAAAACCTAAATCTTTCACTTACTTGCTGTGCTGTTTCGTTCATTTGTTCAGTCGTTTCATTCTCAACCCGGATTTCTATGGAACGCCGTTTGGGACTTTGCGTGTCAAAAAATATACTATTTAACACTATTTGACGTGTCAAGTAAGCTTGTTGACCAATCAGGACCTGAATATGACTGCACATCACATAATAATTGAACGCGTTCATACATGTTTTACGTGTTGATTACTCTCACTTGTATTTCATATGTCACAACAATTCATCGATACGTATGCTATGATGCTGGTAAAGTTGTCTCGCACACCTACAGTGCTGGTCAAAAAATAGCTAGCTAGCTCATGGATGCAAGCAATGTTCTTCCCCAAAAACATGGCAAACGACATCTGTTTCAGTAGCTATATAGTTAGCTAGCTAACTATATAGCTAGGTGTCGTCATCTAAAATAACCCACATTTATATGACCATTCTTATTTGATTAATGGTGGTCGGAAGCTAGCCACAATAAGGATTAGCCGCATTAGTGGACTTTGCGGTTATCCTTCAAAATAAAATATGGCATAGTTCTACTATTTGCATCACTGTCAATGACATACTTTCATTTTGAAGGCAAACCGCAAATTACACTATTGTGCCTAATCCTTATTGTGGCTAGCTTCACAACCCGTTCCGGTCGAGCCTTTCTAGCCAGATGAAGCTAGCTGGCTGCTTATAATGTTAGCTTTGGGCAACAGGGTTAAGTAGGTGGCTAGCTATTTATTTTCATGAACTGAAGTTCAATTTCAATAGGCAAACAAGTGGCAACCTAGCTAATACTTATTCACAAGGATTCCTAAATAATTGCTAAGAATTATCAAAATAACTGCAGTTTTTACTGGTCATTGTTTTCAGGCTGGTTGTATTGGTGCTAGCTAGGTACCAAGCTAAAGCTAGCTACCCCAGAATTTGCGGTCAAACAAATGATGCTTTATTACCAATGCGGTATTGTAAACACATCGTTCGTGGCCTGTGTTTGCATACTTTTTTTGTACAGCTTTGACAGTTCTACTGTATCTATTTTGACATGCAAAGATCCAAACGGCGTTCCATAGTATGTATGTCATGAAGCTAGTGACACTATTACTGTGTAACTCCGGTAGGGCAACATCGGAAAAATAGCGCACTTGGTAGTGTTTACCGGTGCAGAGAACGGTTGATTGTCAAGGGAAATGAATTCCATTATCTTGGCTTTAACTTCTTGGGGATATAGGGGGTGCTGTTTCGCATTAGCATAATTTGCTCTACAGATTAAACTGCCTAGTACTCAATTCTTGCTCGTACAATATGCATATTATTGTTATTATTGGATAGAAAACACTCTCTAGTTTCTATAGCCGTTTGAATTATGTCTCTGAGTGGAACAGAACTCATTCTACAGCACTTTTCCTGATAGGGAGTGAGATTTCAGAAATGTTGGCCTCTGGTCCCAGGTCAGTTTTAAAGTCCCTGTAAATCCTATGAGGATACAAACACTGCCCACGCCTTCCTCTAGATGTCAGTAAGTGGTGACAATTTGAATGGAGTCGATTGCGCAATCAGGGCCTGTATAAAAGGCCAAAGACCGGATGTACCGTTCTTTTCCTGCTGCGCCTGACGCAAGACGGACGTCGGATCTGCTCTCTTTCCAAGCTTGGGTTTAGCCACTTATATGTCGCCGGTCATGTTTTTACTCGTTATAGGTGTTAAAAACATCATAAGGTAGTTAATTTAAACCGTTTTATAGCAATTTATATCCGTTTAGTGCGATTTTGAGGCATTGCTTTGTGTTGCGCTTTGAAGCGCCGGGCACGTTTCGGGGTCCCGGTCGAACGTTAGTGGGCATTTCGACGGACAAGAGGACATCTTTCGACCAAAAGAAGATTAGACCCAAGAAAGGATACATTGCCCAAGATTCTGATGGAAGATCACCTCATAGTAAGAAATATTTAAGATGATAAATCGTTGTTCTGTCGAAAAATTTTAAACGCATATTCCGCCATTTTGTTTGGTATAGCTTCGCTTGGCGAACCCTGTATTGCACAGTAAGGATAATTGTAGAAATGTAATTCAGCGATTGCATTAAGAACTAATTTGTCTTTCGATTGCTGTCCACCCTATATTTTTTAGTAAAGTTTACGATTAGTTATTCATTACGCCAGATCACTGTCCAAAATGGCGCCCGACATTTTCAGGCTAGTTTTGCTAGTATTGTCATTGTATAACCACGGTTTTTTGTGGCTAAATATGCACATTTTCGAACAAAGTCTATATGTATGTTGTAATATGATGTTACAGGAGTGTCATCGGAAGAATTCTGAGAAGGTTAGTGAAAAAATTTATATATTTTGGCGATGATTACGTTATCGCTCTCTTTGGCTTGAATCAATGCTCTGGTAACGTTTGCACATGTGGTATGCTAATATAACGATTTATTGTGTTTTCGCTGTAAAACACTTAGAACATCTGAAATATTGTCTGAATTCACAAGATCTGTGTCTTTCCATTGCTGTGAGCTGTGTATTTTTAAGAAATGTTTTATGATTAGTAATTAGGTAATACACGTTGCTCTGTGTATTTATTCTAGTCGAGTTGTGATGGTGGGTGCAATTGTAAACTATGATTTATACCTGAAATATGCACATTTTTCTAACAAAACCTATCCTATACAATAAATATGTTATCAGACTGTCATCTGATGAGGTTTTTTCTTGGTTAGTGGCTATCAATATCTTTATTTGGCCGAATTGGTGATAGCTACTGGTGGAGAGAAAAAATGGTGGACAAAGAAAAATGGTGTCTTTTGCTAACGTGGTTAGCTAATAGATTTACATATTTTGTCTTCCCTGTAAAACATTTTAAAAATCTGAAATGGTGGCTTTATTCACAAGATCTGTATCTTTCATTTGGTGTCTTGGACTTGTGATTTAATGATATTTAGATGCTACTATTTAATTGTGACGCTATGCTAGCGATGCTAATCAGTGGGGGGTGGGTGGGGGGTGCTCCCCAAGTGGGACGCAAGCGTCCCACTGTCCCAGAGAGGTTAATGGATTTCGCCTTTGAGTTGTCTCACTGAATTTTTTTTACTCTTTCAAATGACTGCTTGACTTGTTGACTGCTCGATCCACACAGCAGACATTGTGGGCTAGTATAGGAATGCTGTGTTGCACGTATATGGCAAAATTTGACGTGGCGTCATTACGTCATGTACCTTCGTTATATAGGTATGCACGTCAGCTTTGACATCGGTTTTGCACATCGGCATTAAACTACACATCCGACTCCGATATGTTCACCGATATATCGTGCACAACTACCCTCAACCCTTGCTCTCTTTACGTGACACATGTATGCATCGCATGCACATGACCAATAGGGCCTGACCTATAGAATATTATAACAAACTCCGAACACGTGACAATAAAATGGATACAAAGGACGTGACAAATAAACTCGAAACGGGAATGTACTTACTGGTTGCTCAGAAGGTAAAGGGTGAAGTCAGATGTGTGGTATAAATTTGACTAGTTGTGGAAAATACTGGAGATCAAGACAGAAGTTAATGAGCAAACACTGCGTCCATGTTATGTGTGGCAAACAGGTGCTGTTAGATTACAATATCATTTTTTGGACTGTTTGAAACAATGTAAACGGCACTAAATAAATGATCAGGTTACCAGAGAGTGTTGTAATATTTATTTTTGTAAAGCCTTTATTACAGCAAAGACTAAAAACAGTTGCATTCATTTGTGAATGCAATTTCTGAAATTGAACGGTTTATTTGTTGTTTGCTAATTATTCAAGGATCAGTTTATTTGATTTTAAAATGAAAATACTTGATTGCATTTAAAATCATGAATGACGTGACGACGTGTGATAAAACGAGTGATTGATTGATGCTGTAGCCTATAGAAGTATTGAAATATAGTCCTAAGTAAGTTACGGTATTAATAAGACTAAACAGGATGTGCTCTTTGGCCTACAACTCAGTGGTGGTTATACAAGGCTGCTATACTAAGCCTACTAATGATAATGACATTACTTATTATTATTATTATTATTATTATGATGATGATCATAACAATAATAATAGTAATAATAGCAATAAGGAGATCAAGAAAAAGGAGGATTATTATTATTATAACTTTGCTATTATGCACATATGGTCTAGGAAGTTGCGGCAATTCAACAGTGTTTTAGAACCTCGGACAGCCATCACTATCCAATGCGGGAGAAGGCATATTTGTTATAAAATAATTTGTATTAGTATTGCATCATTGTTCTTATGTTATAACCATTTACAATTTTAGTAGCACATGTCTTAGTGATGGACTGCCATCCCCACGGCCTCCACAATGGATCAGTCCACTCAGACAGGCGTCACTCAGACAGGCGTCACTCAGACAGGCGTGAATCAGACAGGTGTCTTGTACACCATGAAATTATTCTTGTTTTTTGCTACTGTTCGACTAAAGAAATCTCGGTCGACCAACAGCCTATCGCCCAAACAATCGACCAGTTTATACCTTCCAATTGGCGACAGATTTTCATGCAAATATTCTAAAATCTGCATAAAGAAAATATGTGCATTTTCCCACCAGTGGTGTTAACCAAACTGACTTGTTGCGGATAAAATGCATTGCGTGATGACGTAGTGCGCAAAACATGTCATTTTTTGTACCAAATAAAAATCTAAAGTTCATTGTGTTTCCATTGCATTTTCATCTCTACCGATAGTTTTGTCACACTATATAACGCAACAGTTTGTATGTGCCCACTCTGGTCTCTGCATGTGTGCTCTAGCCAACAGCTGGCAGATACAGTGCTGCTGGGCTAGTGTACATGATGACTTTATTATGGATAAAAGCGAGAATATTTTATTTTAAAAGTCAGGTGTTTCTTTGCTTCAGTAGAGTTAATCAGGGACGTGCAACTATAGTTTTCCTTCACAAACAATACATTAGTGCAACACATTCAGCAGAAATGGCTTCATTTTTATCAGATTACAACAGAAGTGCAACACTATTTGGCTAGCAGCCACACAAGTAAATGATCTAACAATGAAAAATCTTATTTTTTTTGTGCAAATACGATGTATGGCCATCGTAGTTCTAATGTTCATCATAGAAAGAATATAGCCAGCTACATTTGTTTTGCTTGAGGTTCATCTTGCATTTTACCAGAGAAAGCAGGCTACACCTAGAAAAGTAGCTACCCATCAGTCAGAGCGCTGTCTACTGATAACATTCCCGTTTTGTGAATTCTCATCAGAGTAGAGGTGCACCTGAAGCACCAAATTATCCTGACGCTGAGCACAGATGAGAATAAAGAGCATTTTAGATCTGCGTTTACAAAACGCAGCAAGATATTTCTTATGCGTTTTATCATTTTGTTTTTTTCTGCGTGAAACACTCTGCGTTAACACGACCCCTGCATTATGGACAATAGCTAGGCCTAGCTATAGGTCTACCTCAGGCCGTCACACTCAGCCAGGCAGCTTGATTTAACGGCGCCTCCCCACTCACTGGAAGCTGAATCGTATGCCACTCTGGCTCTGCTCTGTAAACCATTGACTCAGAATGTCTAAGTCTGCTGGGCTCTGCTCTGACACTGGAGATGGGGGATTTGGCTCTGTGGAATGTCACTTGGGTTTTACTCCAAGCCAGGTCGCTATGGCTGGGCAGGCCCATGATAGCCTTTTGTAGTGGTTGCCATGGAAACCATGCAAGCGAACAGGCAATCAGGTTCCCCTCTCCCTGATGCTGTGGAGTAGGTGAAGTTTCCCCTAGACGCTGGGTCAGTTTTGTATTTTTCCCAGTAATAGTTACGGTTAGGATTGGGGGAAGGGGAAACTGATCCTAGATCTGTACTTTGGCGAAACCTCTGAGCTAATACTGTAGTGGATATCCCTGTGCTTCCTGGTCAAGGTTGTTAGAGTAACTACTTTGTGCATATGTGTATGCATTTTCTATTTCAATTCTCATGCAGAGGGACATGGCCCTTGTTGTACCTTGTGCTTTCATCCATAATTCAAATATTTCTGAACTTTTATTTGAGTTCGTTTGTAGGCCTCTCTGTCTGAATCCAATTATTGCATTCAGTCTTTATAGATTAACAGCTCCTCTTGTCTCAGATCTCATAAATATTTCAGCCTGCGCTCCTGTATTCAGTTTCCTCAGTAGAATATCATAGGCAGCTGAGCTGCATGTATTCAGTTTCCTCCAGTAGAATGTCATAGACACCTGAGTTGCATATTACAGAAACCCTGTTCCTTTACCTGAATCCTGACTTTCAGTGTCTCTGCTTAGTTGACTGTGGCAGAATCAATCCATTTTTTTTATTTTGAGATGTCATCAGACTTTCATGTTCTTTCTCGTGTGTGTGTGTGTGTGTGTGTGTGTGTGCGTGTGCGTGCGTACCGAATATACAGATGTCGCTTGTCTCCTGTTCTGTTGGGGTGATATTGATGACGGGGTCCTTCTCAGAGGCAGGCTGCCTGTCAGGAGAGAAATGAGGTGCTCCAAACTAGAGCATCTCCTCTCGCCGACGCTTTAAATAGCACACACACACAATCACATTGTACAACTTCTACTGAGGGCACAGGGAAGGAACAAGGCAACTACTCTCTCCAGGCGTGCTCTCTCCTTCTCCAGGCATGCTCTCTCTTTCTCTCTCTCTCCGATAACAGAGCCTTCTAATCTTGACACATGAATGATATCCCTTCTGCTCCCTCTATCTGCCACACATAAGACTTATTCTACCTCTGTCTCTCTCTGTCTCTGACTCTGTGTCTCTCCCACCCCAAGGAGATTCAAGGCACTGTGGACTAGTATCTCAAAGTAGCACTGCTTTTTACTCTGCTGCTAATCCCAATAGGATAGTTCTCTATTTTCTTTAAACACCTCCCTCCTGCCCTCTTCTCTTCCCTCCTTTAATATTCTCTCTTTGAATCTTATCTGTCTGTGGATACAGAGTCAATCACACAAGCACTCCATTTCTTTGTGAAGCTGTGCTGTTTCACATTCCCTCGCTGTAACCTCCTCCCTCCTGACAGAAATTGGCCTGATATTTATTTAAATAATGTGAATGAAAGTCTAGTAGGCCTTCTGCTGCTGCTGTAATCATGTTGAAGCGGACGGTTTTGAAGGCCTGAATTCAAGGCACTGTGGACTAGTATCTCAAAGTACTGTATCTAGACCCAAACTGGTTTTTAGTCAGTTCGGGGTTTGAGACCATAACACTTGTATTTGTGCCTTGGCAGGGAGACACCAATGTTTTAATTGGTCGCTAGGTTCACAATTTGCTTATTTATTATCATAATTTATTCAAACCGCAATGGGTATGCAAACCAGCTATTAAAAATGTTGGTCTGAAGTCTTGGTTGAATCTTTGTGATGCGCAATTGTAATCATGCTCTTTTTGAATGAACAGTCCCAAAAAAACCTTCCCATTTTAAATGTGGACTGCAAAGTACGCCTACCCGGCAGAATAATATCACAATGATTTGTTTTGCAAACTCTGCCATCACATGTAGCCTACACTGTACAAAAGCACCGCCAGCCAAACACAACTGTCTCCTACTTGGCACGCAGTTGAATTAAAGGACAACTACACTCTCCACATTTTATTTTTCCCCAGACCTCAAAAGTGGTCTCTTGATGTGGTTTAAAAATACATTTGTGGTTTAAGAAAGGGAGTTTGAAGGAGACCTATTATACTGTAGGCCCAAACTTGTTTTAGTCAAATTGCTATTGGTCCTCATTGTGTGTCCATTTTCTGCTTAACAACCATCATGGTGACTGGGCATTTATTTAGCCAACAGGAGAGCAGATAATCACCTACAGTGCTTCAGTCATCCTCTCTCTGTGCTGACAAACATACAGACTGGGGGACGGCTCAGAGGATTTAGTATCCTTAACGCCTTCACTATCCTCTGGTGGCTCCATTACACTTTGATGGGACAGATGTGTGTCAGCTAATAGACCAAAGAGCCTCTGAACTGGGCCTTCATAAAATGGAGCTGTCCATGACTTTGTCTGGCTTAGATGCTATTCAGTATAACTTATGTGGCTGTGGTTGAGAGCTTCAATTTCCTTGGTGTTCACATCACCAACAAACTATCATGGTCCAAACACACCAAGACAGTTGTGATGAGGGCACAAGAATTCTTATTCCCCCTGAAAAGATTTGGCATGTGTCCTCATATCCTCAAAAGGTTCTATAGCTGCACCATCGAGAGCATCCTGAGTGGTTTCATTACTGCCTGGTATGGCAACTGCTCGGCCTCCGACCGCAAGGCACTACAGAGGGTAGTGTGTGCGTCCCACTACATCAAGCTCCCTGCCATCCAGGACCTCTATACCAGGCGGTGTCAGAGGAAGGCCCTAAATTTGTCAGACTCCAGCCACCCCAGTCATAGACTGTTCTCTCTCTGCATTGTTGGTTAAGGGCTTGTAAGTAAGCATTTCACTGTAAGGTCTGCACCTGTTGTATTCGACACGTGTGACAAATAACATTTGATTTGTGGTGTTATTGATTTTGGTTGTGGTTTGTTTGTGCGTCGCCCCACGGACCTCCAGGTCGCGGCCGGCTGCGACAGAGCCTGGGCGCGAACCCAGAGTCTCTGGTGATACAGCTAGCGCTGCGATGCAGTGCCCTAGACCACTGCGCCACCCGGGAGGCTGGTTTACAATGTTACTTCAGGTCAGATCTATAGAGGTCAAACAGGAAGCTATTTAAATTCAATAATGTGACATTGTCCCCATGGTTACCATGGCAGCCCATCATTTCAACGGCTATTACATATATAATGCATTTTTGTCGCCACTTTTAAGAGAAAGTCAAATTCAAATGATCATTTAATGTTTCTCCCCTTTCATTTTCATAAATGTTGACAAATGTCAACGTCTTTAACTTTCTATGCCAGTACAGGCTTACAGATTTCTACCTTCAAGCTACACTGTAGTTTTATATTGTATAGCCTATTTGGAATACAAACAGTGCCGTCTACATAATGTAGGATGAATGGATCAGTTGGGGTCAGTGTTAGGCCTACTACCCTGTTTACTACTGTTGACTGTCAGCACTCCAAATAGAATCCAGTCAGTCCTGTTGGCCTAGGCCACTTCTTCTCTGCCATTTGTTATTTCTGTAAACAAAGCTACGAACACCCATCGCCACCGCCTTTCACATCAACATAAACAAGCGTTAAGGAATGCTTCTGGCCCTTCCAGAGGAAACACACAGAACAGAAAACAGAGTCAGACTGGAAGACCCTCGTACCACACAAAGCATTGAACCCTGCCCTAGTGTTGGGCTGGTGGCTAGTTACCGGAACAGTATAATATAATTGAGGTTTATTTGTTATGACGTCAGTATCTGGTGGTTTTTAATCATTTTAGTGGGAATCGCTCAATTGGGTCGTTGGTTTCCGACATCTTTTTCTTAGCTTAGCCCATAGCTTTGTTACATTTCTGACTGCTATGGTGGTGGGTCACTTCTGACAGTTATTCTGCAGTGGTTTAAAAAGGGAAGTTCTCTTAAGTGAACAATTTATATGATATGAAGCCGACATGTTTTTGTTTGTAGCAAGCATTCCGTTTGTTAGTTTCTTACCACTCTGGTCTGTCTTTGTTAAACTGTTACATTTCTGACTGTTATTCCAGTGGTTTAAAAGGGGGAAGTCCTCTGTGAAGAGTTCGTTCTGTGGGTGCAGTCTGACTGTATCCTCCTCAGCTATCAGACTGATCACCACACTCCAGAGGGCTTCTGGAGGGCACAGAGCAAGGATGAGACGCTGCAAGCTGCAGAGTGTGTGTGTGTGCGCATGGGCGTGTGGGTGGCTGTGTGTGGGTGTGTGCGCACAGGCTTGTGGGTGGCTGTGTGTGGGTGGGTGATCGTTGTATGCTGATGTGGGCGTCTTGAGGGGTTGCTTCTTCCAACCTCTCCATTGCAGCGGACTTTGTAATCATGACTTTCATGCTTTGTTGGAAGTACTAGGCTAACATCAGTGATGTCAGTCCCTATAGTAGAGATGAGTGCCTGCCTGGAGTTGTAAAATTCCAGACATTTGAATATGAATGACCTGACAAAGAGAAAGTGGAAGAACTTGTTTCCCTGTTGACTGTTTAAACTGCCAACAGATCAGACCTGTTGCCCCTGGTCCTTTGTAGCTTTGGCTGCATCAGTGGATTGGTGACTGGACACACACCACGGATTATATTACCTGACACAGAGGTCACAAAGAGGAAGGGCATTGATACACACACACACACACACACACACACACACACACACACACACACACACACACACACACACACACACACACACCAACCACAATCTCTTCCCAATATTAGCTTGATCGTCCCTTTGCCAATAAAGGACTAATCCCATCAGCGTCGCTGCACAGCGAAACAACTCACTGAATAAGCAAAGCAACATCAAACCCGCGACCTGCTAAACATCTCTCTCAGTAAGGGTTGGAATGATATGCAAATGTTGTTTTGCAGGTAATGTATTTGTGTTGGGTTGCCTTTTTTAAAAGCTTTAACTTTTTCAACCTAACACAAAGTGGAAAGTGCTCTCTTGAAAATGAGCCTCTTCCTTTAGTTAGTACATGGTTATTTTTTGGTTCATCCCAAATGGCACCCTATTCCCTACATCGTGCACTACTTTTTTAACACAGCACTACGGGCCCTGGTCAGAAGTAGTGCACTAGGGAATAGGGTGTCAATAAGGACACGGCCATTGCGTGGTGGCCATTAAGCATTCTTTCCCTGTCCTCAGGGCACAGTGATTCATGAGGCAAAGGCTAAACCTGCAGTGGTATATTACCATTGTACTACTATTGCTATTTTAGGAATCTAATATCAGAGCTGCATTTACTCCATTTATCACAGCCAGGCAAGTTTCATGCATTTACTCCATTTATCACAGCCAGGCAAGTTTCATGCATTTACTCCATTTATCACAGCCAGGCAAGTTTCATGCATTTACTCCATTGTATACAAACTGCCAAGTTGACATATCCTAAAGGAGCTTTTTTCAGTTGCATCTTCTCCAGTCTCCCTTCAGCTATGCTTACTCATCTGTACAGACAGATTAAATCAATGTTGTTGCATTGAAGGGTGCGATTCGCTTCTTGGAAACACACACCTGCTAATCGCTAGCCAAAGGCGACCAAAGACTCGCACTGATGAAAAGCTCATTTGTTGAGACGGGACTTTTTAGATGGGCTGTTTATGCCGAAGAGTTTATCCTTGATCTTTGTGTGTGATATAGCCTAACAGATGCACACACTGCACATTTCTGGTTGGATTATATTGCCTTTATCATCGGTAGCTTGCTCACAGTAGCCTACTAGCTACTTGACTGGATCACATACTACAGAGTGAGCGAGATCAGATGATAACAGGGGTACAGAGAAACACACCTGTCCCAGACACCCGTATAGGTCTTACGGTGACTCCTGATTCCACTGAGAGGTTGGGTTCAGCTCAATGTTAAGATCAAACTCCTGTTGACTGTCACCCAGTGCTTCAGAATGACTGGCTGCGTCACCGCTCGGTATGGAAACTGCCATCCAGGACCTCTATACCAGGCGGTGTCCCTGATTTTAAGTGTTGATCATCTCTAGTAGAAGTGCCCGACGGTGGATCTTTACAGCGATACGGGGGGCCGGCGGCGTAGTGCTGTAGTCGTAACCTAGCCGCTATCCCTTTGCATACTAATTGCAGTGTGGCTTTTAGCGAGGGCCGGGCGCCATTAGAGCCGTTATCGTTCCTGACACCTCGGCGACCTGAACGGCACCGGCGTGCTCACCCACAAGCCACGTGTAATTATCCCCCTGAGTGGAGGGAGGCTGGCTGTCAGGCCTGTCCGTGGGAGAGGCTAACTCTAGCCAGACGTAACGCTCAGCTCACTCTGTTCCTATGATACGCTTCGGTTGCTTCTGTTGTCGGTCTCGTAGTGCCACTTTCATTCAGTGTCGTTTCAAACACCCTCTTTAGACGTCATTGTAATGATTGTATCCTCTTATACATTTTACATTTGAGTCATTTAGCAGACGCTCTCATCCAGAGCCACTTACAGGAGCAGTTTGGGTTAAGTGCCTTGCTCAAGGGCACATCGACATATATTTTTTCTCTCCACCTAGTCGGCTCGGGGATTCGAACCAGTGACCTTTCGGTGTGCTCTTAAACACTAGGCTGCCTGCCGTCCTCGTACTTACCAGAGCAATGCTTACTCGCGTCCCATAACACCCTCTGCTATTCTAGTGTGTCTGTCTCACACGTCACGTATGGCCGAGTTTAGTTTCATTCAGTTTCGTGCAGACTCCGTCTCATGCAGACATCTTTGCCAGCTCCCGCTCTCATACACGCTGCTTTACAAATGTGCCTCATACAGTGCATTTCATACAGTGCATTTCATACAGTGCATTTCATACAGTATTTCTTACACGTTTGTCTTGTTTAAAGGTTCTATCCTCTGTTGAAACGGCCTTGACTATTTCACCCAGCCCTTTTGACGTCAGCCTATTGACTGGCTGACTGATTGATGTTTCCTCTCAAGAACATGGGCACTCCAGTGAATTGTCTGGCCTTGGAGAACACCTGGCTTGTACTATACTGTCTATTCAAGTGGCTTAACCAATGAAGCATTTGGCATTGCTAGAAGGACCTTGTTACTACAGCGTGAGAGCATTGAGCGGTTACTCACTGATTGTAGGTTGTACAGGTTTTACAGGTTTTTCCATTTTGAGCTTGTTTGTGTGTCCCAGTAATATTGGGTGCAGTGTAACTGTTGCGTTTCTCTCTCTTACTCACGAATGTGGGCGCTGGAATCTCCTCCTCTGTTCTGTTGGCACCGTTCCATTGTGTTCTGGTGTCAGGGTGTCTTGTCATGCACGGTGTGGTGTCGGCCTAGGCCTCTTACACCCATGTGATTGATCACGTCATTGTCTGGAAGGAGGCTTGTTGGCAGTGGGGTAATCCAGGTTGAAGCTAGGTGACATTGCATCATTGTCCTGATTCCTTTTGTTACTAGTGTTGTAGCTCCAAATGATCCCACTTTCTGATCTCTAAACTCTAGTATGAACAGAGTGTGTGTGGTTGAGGTGACCTCGGTAATCTAGTGTTGCTGTGTGAATGGCCAAGACAGGCTGGGGCCTATTGATTGATGGCTTTGATTCATCCTGTACCCTTGACCTGTTTTTCTTTTGTCTGTGTGAAACAGCCAGTGTGGCACAGCGAGGCGGTCTTAACTCTTCATCCCCCTGCAAAGCCCTCTCCCGAGAGAGGAGGCGGCAGGGGGAGACACTGAGCACAGCCTGTCAAGTTGGCGTGACGCGACACTCATAGTCACGATTCCCGGGCGGTGACATGCCTCGTCTGGCCGGCCCAGGATGATGGTTCATCTGTGGATGGAATTACAGCTGCGTCTGATTGGTGGGTAGGGGGGATATAGGGGTGATGCCGTCACACACACTGCCATAAAACAACCTCAAACATGGATAGATTGAGATAGGTGGCCGTACAGTTGACGGCTAGACCCCCCCCCCTCTGTCTCAGAACTAGGAGGAACTGCACTCTACACATTCGATGCAATTCATAAACACCTCCACAACACAACGCAGGCCTACTGTTTACATTCACACAGCTGCCAAAATGCTGAAGAGACATAGTGGCTACACTCCAGATTTTAACTTTTTAGGGATAGGGGGCAGTATTCTGAAGTTTGGATGACTGGGGTGCCCAAAGTAAACTGCCTGTTACTCAGGCCCAGAAGCTAGGATAAGCATATAATCGGTAGTATTGGATAGAAAACACTCTAAAGTTTCCAAAACGGTTAAAATAATATATGTGAGTATAACAGAACTGATATGGCAGGCGAAAACCCGAGGAGAATCCATCCAGAATTAAATTTTTTCGAGTGTGCTACACTCCAGATTTTAACAACCACTGTTCTTTGCCATTGTCTGCTATGGAATGCAGCATGATTGATGCAACACATGTTTACAGGCAGCATGTGGTTAGCTGTGCCAGCTCACTTACTTTGCAGGGAAGGTGTAGGCCTGTTTCACAAAGCTGCAATGCCTTTCCTTTACCTTCCTCTCTGTGTGAGGGATTTCACCTTCTCTGCTGAGATGTCTCGTTAGTCAAATCAAGTCAAAGTTTATTTGTCACATGCGCCGAATACAACAGGTGTAGGTAGACCTTACAATGAATTGCTTACTTACAGGCTCTAACCAACAGTGCAAAAAAGGTATTAGGTGAACAATAGGTAAGTAAAGAAATAAAAACAACAGTAAAAAGACAGTGAAAAACAGGCTATAAAAGTAGCGAGGCAACATACAGACACCGGTTTGTCAGGCTAAATGAGGTAAAGAGCAGAGTAGAAACCACAGCAGGAAACCTCTGTCTGGACTAATACAGAAACATGCTCTCAGCCCACACAGTATAGGCCTAGTGTGTGGGACCTATGTAGATTCACACACCATCAGGTTCACTGAACATTCTCAATCTATCCATGTTTGAGGTTGTTTTATGGCAGTGTGTGTGACAGCATCACCCCTATATCCCCCCTATCCACCAATCAGACGCAGCTGTAATTCCATCCACAGATGAACCATCATCCTGGGCCGGCCAGACGAGGCATGTCACCGCCCGGGAATCGTGACTATGAGTGTTCCGTCACGCCAACCTGACAGGCTGTGCTCTGTGTCTCCCCCCGCCTCCTTCCTGTCTCCCCCTCTCTCCTCCTGCCTCCCTCCTGTCTCCCCCTGTCCTTTGTTGGGAGAGGGCTTTGCATGGGGATGAAGAGTTAAGACCTGCTCGGTGTGCCACACTGGCTGTTTCTCACACACACACACACACACACACACACATAAAATGTACTAGCGTTTTATCGTGGTTATTCATCCTCTTTCCCTCCTGTGCTTTTGTAGCAGGGTGAGTAAGGGCAGAACATTACTGTTGTACACATTCATCTATGTTGGGTGTTGAGTGGTTCAGCTGTGTAATATATGCAACACAGTGATGTTCATTAACAAGGAGTGGCTCTCCTGCCTGCACAGCCAGCCTGCGGATGAGAGGAATGGGCCCAATGTTCTTCCTTTGAGAGACTGAAGCAAACTAACATTTCATCCTTCACTAGGTCACATGATTATTAGCTTCTGGAGGCCATGTTATTTCAAGCAGAAACGTTGCTGTATCAGGGATTAATACAGCTCTGCGTAGTTGTGAACTTGCGATAATGCGGTCCACCAATTTGGCAAATTAGCTCTATACCGTACATCCGTGCTTAGCATGGTTTGGTAAGCTATTTGCAGTCTCAAGTTGTATTCAATGAACCAGTAACTGTTTTTTTGGGGGGGGGGGATTTCAAGAAACGGCACTCTGCTGCCTTGTGTGAAAGGATGTAAAGCTTGATATAAAGTAAAATGCTAATTGTATCACAGTTATCATTTATTTTGAGTACATGAATTAAAACATATATTCTTGGACATTTTGGTAGTTTTTTTTTTTAGAGACGCAGTAGCAGATTTGATGGACTATGGCCCTACGATGTGTATTCATGGGAAACGGCAAACAGAAGGGTGAGTGAGCCTGACCTCAGTATTGATGTTCACTGGCTCAGGCATGTGAGGAAGTCCATGTGCTCCAGGAGAACTACAATACCCAGCTGTCTGTTTTTTTATACAGACCGAGCTATGTGAGGAGGCTCTGCTACTCTGCTACACTACAGCTGGCTCCAGCCCAGACACACACACACACACACAAGGTTCAGCCTCTCTCTGTCTCTGTCTCAGGACACTCCCCCAGTCTGAACTTTGAACTCTGACTGAAGAGTTCTTCTGTTGTTGTGTTGATGAAATGTCTGTCTTTGTTTGTCTGGGAGTGAGTCTCCAGAAGGCACGGTGTACGTACTGGGCTACTACCGCAGGTGGATATCTGCAGTGTGATCAGGGAATGCTCTGGCCCCTTAGAGGTAGAGTCATCAGCTGTTATAATCCTATGTCCAAATAACAGTTTTTTTACCAGGCTGTGCTCACTCCATATGCTCTGGTTTGATCAGGATGGAGGCCTAACATGGAGTCACTGTGGGATTTTTCATAAGAGAGGACACTCGTTCTCGACCTTTCAGACTCCGAGTGAGACTTGCTTGCTAACTTGCCTCTGCTCAGTCACAGAGTAATAAGCAGGTCTTATCTTTTGACTCAATTGCTGGGCCAAAACAACAACAAGATGGCTGACGGTGGAGTGCTGGTAGGGCCCGATCTCCTGTTGTCACAACTCCTGTTGACACAACAGACAGAGGAAGCCTCGCCGATGGCATTTATCACGGAGTAAGAATCACAGGAAGGAGTAGTGATTGAGTAGAGGCGTCTCAGGATGAGAACATGCCGAGGCAGCAACATGCTTCCTGATTCCCCATGGAGGACCACAGTCATCAAGTGGTTTTTAATATTAGCATTTGGCCATATTGTAACCAATAATGACCACAGTGCTAGAGATTAGTGTCTGTCTGATATTAAGTGACCATCACCAATAATTAATTAGCCACACATTGACATGCTGTTAGTAAGGTTTGGTATAAATTGAAGTTTGAAATGGAAGCATCTGTTAAAAGCAAGTGAAAATAGCCTAGTAAACGAGGAATGTTTCCCAAGCATTCACCACAGCTCTGACCTTCTTCAATGGTAAATCATTAATGTGCTTCATCACAAACTTGGCTGTTGGCCAGTTTTTGGAATATTTGTCTACTGATTTAATGACGAGCTCATATTATGCAACTAGGAAGTGTGGTATAAGAACAGTGTGAAAGTACGAGGCTAGATCCTTTTTTCCCTTCAAGAAGACTTTGAAGTACGCTACAATGATCAGTGATAATGACAGTATCTTGACTGTCTGTTCTCTAAATACATCTATTTGAAGTCTGTCTGCTGGCTGGTTTGAGGCTGTGGACGACAGTCCTCCTATGTGAGTCTGCCAGATCACTACGCACAGACTCACACGCTCATTTGGCAGAAGAGATGCTGCACAGTGCCTGGCTCAGTGACTATGTCCATCTCCCTGCTCTACTAGACTGTACCCATCTCTCTTCTTCTTCCTCTCTTTCTCTTCTTCTTCCTCTCTCTCTTCCTTCCTCTCTCTCTTCCTTCCTCTCCCACTCTCTCTCTTCCCCTTCCTTTCTCTCTCTCTTCCTTCCTCTCTCTCTCTTCCTTTCTCTCTCTTTCTCTCTCTCTCGCACCTTTGTCAGGACTAACCTAATGCTTGTTCTCAAAGGCAGACACACCTTCCGGATGTAAAGTGTAAGGTTCAATTACGGGTGACCAAACCCACCATCACCCTCAGCAATTGAATCAATGCAGTCTTGTCAGAGTGTCTACATGGGAATGGTTATTCTGAAATATCTGCCACTGAGAGAGAGAGCGAGAGGGGGAGCGGCAGAGGTAGAGAAAAAGGCCAGTGTACAAACTGAAGGGGTTTTGAAGTGTGGCGTGGACAAGCCCTGAATGAGACACTGTGTCCTCTGTATGCCACTACGTTCACCGGCTACACCACTGGTCTACTGATCCATGGATGGATGTCCTGTGCTGACATAATCAAGTCCCTGCGCCTTTTCTAAACAAACAACGAAGGGACTACAGATGACAATTATTTGGCTGGTACAATCTGGCACATTTTACAGCAAATCTTGATCCATGTGCGTTGTCCAATAAACGTCTTAATGTAAAAGCCATGTGAATAATAGATTAGTTAAAGAAAGATAGAGGCCCACCCGCACATTGTTGAATGCTTAGAATATTATTGTGCAACGTTTAGATCCAAAGGTCTTCGGCATCATGACTTTACTCTTTGTACCCTGGACCTGCATGTCACTGGATGTGCGTATACTGCCTCTAAACTAAAAATAGAACAATGTGCTAGGATGGTCAAGAACTGTTTTTGAAGTGGAAGAGGTCATGCAGTGGCTGTGGGGATCTGTAGTAATTAAGTCTGCTAATTAGCAGCTGGGTAGCTGTGTGTGTGTGTCCTCATTATGTTCATATCTCCTATGCAAAAACAACCTAGCTGGATGCAGACAGCAGCTCCTCCGTGATGTATATTGCCTCACCCAGGCTCCATCCATAATGCTATTTATAACCATCCATGTTGTTTCAGAAAAACACCAAGCCTCCTGCTCTCCTGCACATCAGCCCATATGTCGGGAGTTGAGGGTAGTATGCAAAACCGATAAGCCTCGGTGCATACTTTAACCACATTTTGTATCATAGATATGTAGTGGTGTCATTATGTTATATGGTGTACTGTTTTTATGTGTAATCTTAATGTGTTTGTACTGCAGGAAGAGTAGTTGCTCTCTTGGCGGCAGCTAATTGGGATCCCTAATAAATACGAATAATTTAGTATGGTTACATGCAGAATATAATATGATTATTGTGAATGGTCAGATGAATATAATAGTTAGATTTAAGTGTTTTACATGCTTTGCAAGAAGAACGATTTCCCTAATAATCCTGTTTTTACATGGACACGTCTAAACTCAGGCTACCTGATGGGACTTTGATACATGCAGAAAATCAGCAGTGACCATGTTATTTTTGTGAAGCTTATTTAATTCTAAGTTTGGACATAAAGTTTGTATTTGAAAACTATTTCTAAGATGCATACTTTTTAAAGTTTTTCCGAACTCACTTCACTCGTGCAGTAGAAGGAACGCGTGTGCTGATCGTGCTAGCTCACCCGCTGATCAAATATGCCGCTATAACTCAGATTTTTAAGACGTTTACATGTCCTAAAAATCAGACTGATTGCTCACAAAACCAGGTGTTTTAATTGGCTAATGCTTACTTCGATTATGACCTGAAGCCGATTTTTAAGATGAGCAGAATAAGGTGTTTATATGACTATTGGTATATTCAACCTTCTGCCACAATCAGTTTAATATCTAATTATTAGTGTGCATGTAAACACACACAGTGATTATTATTTCTTCATCACCTGTTGATCTGGTCTTCTGCTTTTAAAGGGCAGACATCTCTCCCATGTCTGTAAGTGGTCTATTGTCATGCAACTTTGCACTATAGTCTAATTAAAACCAGAGCTGGGTTCAAATACATGTGTATTTCAGTATCTGGTATGAGTACTTTGAATGGTTATATGTAATAACCAAATAGTCTACCAAGTTGTATTTGAGTCTTTTTCAAATACTTATTTCAAATACCTGGGTTAAATGCATATTTGAGTCAGTGTATTTGAGTCTTTTCAAATACTTTCCAAGTTTTTATCTGTACATGTATTCTCGTTCCCAGAAAGAGTCTGAGAAAATAAGTTTCCGTGCTTTGTTGATGTAAAATATGTCTCGTTCTCAGAAAGATCAGCTAGCCTCTCAAATCAGAGAGCAGATTTGGAGGTTTCCTGGAAAAGCAAAAAGAGACTCGTCAGACTGTCTAATGAGGGTCATTTCCTGACCGCCCCTCACCCTTTCCTCTCGGGCGGGATGGCCCTTTTAGCTGAAGAACCAACACCATGTCAGATCACTACTATAGATAGATAGCACCAATGGTCTAGACAGCAGAAGCACCAATGTCCGGTCTTCGACTGAGTAGCTTTATAAACCCAGGGAAGTCTCCTGACCAACATGACCAAGATCTGAGTTGAGTTGATATTTAGAGTGTAGTTATAGCTAGCACCCATTGTTTTCCTGGTCAGGTCACATGTTTTTAATTTGATTTATTTCACCTTTATTTAACCAGGTAGGCAAGTTGAGAACAAGTTCTCATTTACAATTGCGACCTGGCCAAGATAAAGCAAAGCAGTTCGACACATACAACAACACAGAGTTACACATGGAGTAAAACAAACATACAGTCAATAATACAGTAGAAAAATAAGTATATATACAATGTGAGCAAATGAGGTGAGATAAGGGAGGTAAAGGCAAAAAAAGGCCATGGTGGCGAAGTAAATACAATATAGCAAGTAAAACACTGGAATGGTAGATTTGCAGTGGAAGAATGTGCAAAGTAGAGAGAGAAATAATGGGGTGCAAAATAAATAAATAAATACAGTAGGGGGAGAGGTAGTTGTTTGGGCTAAATTATAGATGGGCTATGTACAGGTGCAGTAATCTGTGAGCTGCTCTGACAGCTGGTGCTTAAAGCTAAGTGTTTCCAGTTTCAGAGATTTTTGTAGTTCGTTCCAGTCATTGGCAGCAGAGAACTGGAAGGAGAGGCGGCCAAAGGAAGAATTGGTTTTGGGGGTGACCGGCGAGATATACCTGCTGGAGCGCGTGCTACAGGTGGGTGCTGCTATGGTGACCAGCGAGCTGAGATAAGGGGGAACTTTACCTAGCAGGGTCTTGTAGATGACCTGGGGCCAGTGGGTTTTGCGACGAGTATGAAGCGAGGGCCAGCCAACGAGAGTGTACAGGTCGCAGTGGTGGGTAGTATATGGGGCTTTGGTGACAAAATAGATGGCACTGTGATTGACTACATCTAATTTGCTGCGTAGGGTATTGGAGGCTATTTTGTAAATGACATCGCCGAAGTCTAGGATCGGTAGGACAGTCAGTTTTACAAGGGTATGTTTGGCAGCATGAGTGAAGGATGCTTTGTTGCGAAATAGGAAGCCAATTCTAGATTTAATTTCGGATTGGAGATGCTTAATATGAGTCTGGAAGGAGAGTTTACAGTCTAACCAGACACCTAGGTATTTGTAGTTGTCCACGTATTCTAAGTCGGAACCGTACAGAGTAGTAATGTTGGACGGGCGGGCAGGTGCAGGCAGCGATCGGTTGAAGAGCATGCATTTAGTTTTACTTGTATGGCATTGAAGCTTGTCTGGAGGGTTGTTAACACAGTGTCCAAAGAAGGGCCAGAAGTATACAGAATGGTGTCGTCTGCGTAGAGGTGGATCAGAGACTCGCCAGCAGCAAGAGCGACATCATTGATGTATACAGAGAAGAGAGTCGGTCCAAGAATTGAACCCGGTGGCACCCCCATAGAGACTGCCAGAGGCTAGGACAACAGGCCCTCCGATTTGACACACTGAACTCTATCTGAGAAGTAGTTGGTGAACCAGGCGAGGCAGTCATTTGAGAAACCAAATCATGTTCAGGAAAAACACCTGGGCCCACAGCCACTCCAGACTCCAGGGCCCACAGCCACTCCAGACTCCAGGGCCCACAGCCACTCCAGACTCCAGGGCCCACAGCCACTCCAGACTCCAGGGCCCACAGCCACTCCAGACTCCAGGGCCCACAGCCACTCCAGACTCCAGGGCCCACAGCCACTCCAGACTCCAGGGCCCACAGCCACTCCAGACTCCAGGGCCCACAGCCACTCCAGACTCCAGGGCCCGCAGCCACTCCAGGGCCCGCAGCCACTCCAGCCTCCTGGGCCGTAGCTGAATCAGTCAGGTTTAATGTGTGGCTACAGGGGGATCAACGGCTCTGTAAAACAGGGCTGCATTCCCACTGATAATGATACCTAGACTGAGTAATGAGAGAGAAGAGCCTGCCTTAATGCCTAGCCATTTTCATCTTGACAGAGTAACGGCAGTTAAGCTGTGGAATTTCCATCTTCCATCCCCAACTGCAGCAGAGAAATTGCCAGCGATAAAAGAGGAAGGGAGAGATTATGGTCAAATATCTCTGTGCTCCCTGCTATCAAAGGAACTCGCATCTGTTTAGTCAGATGAAAGAGAAGAGATGGATTGTTTTTTTAAATTGAGCTGCTACCTTGTTTTGGGCCTATAGCCTGGTCCCTGGACTGTTTGTCCTGTCTGTCTTGCCACCTCGCAAGACAGCACAAATGGGACCAGGCTAGACTGCAAGCTATAAATCACATGGTGAAGTTTACTAATCTGATAAGAAAAGGAAATGCACTGTTTTTACCTCAAAGGCTAACCCAATAGAAAGACTTCCAGGATGTGTGGTTATCGGCTTTACAGTGTGAGAGGAATCTAAACGTACCAAACAATATTTTGTACAGTTCTGAGACCAAGGTTCTTGCTATATATGGTGCCTGTTGATTTCTAGCACTACAGTCAGTGTAGAGCTGACCATACATTACAGTGGACTGGATAAGGCCCTGTGCAGCCGGCCGACCGAGCCCACCTCTTCCTCTGTGTGATTACAACTCCTGGCTGCTAGTTTTTCTTCTGCTCCTGGGGGAGGGAGGGAGGGGGGGGCAGGCTAAAGTGTTTTCTAGCCGCAGCTGTGCTGTGCAGTAGTGAGTTTATTAATGTGCAGGCAGGCAGCCAGCCAGGCAGCCAGCCAGCCAGCCAGCCAGCCAGCTGGTGCTCCTGAACAGGCTCAAGAACTCCCTCCCTCCCTCCCTGTGGACCTCCCCAGTCCTCATGCGACCTGGCTGTAACATCAACAAACCTACACAGAACAGTACAGTCTGAAAGAAGCCCTCTGTGCATGGAACATATCAACTGAAAGGAACTGAAGTGGAACATCAACGTGAGGTCTGTTTCACAGCTCAGACAGCATGAGGTGCTGGCTGTTATGGTGATGATAACACCGCAGCATAGAGGATGATGCCATGTATAACCAATCACAGCCGTATTTGTAGAAGCCGACAGTCTAAAAATGTTTTGGTCCCTGTTGTCCAACTCAGTTTTCTATTACTACGACAACCAACATGATATGTTGACTCTTGGATGCCTAGTGAAGCAGAGTGTGTACCAGTCCTAGTGGCCTAGATAGATGAAGTGAGTGTTTAAGCAAGTAGTTACTTCGCTGTACATTTAGCCCTAGAGAACAGTGTGATTGAGTAGACGGTGATATGAATATACTATGATGTAATAAGCCTGTAGGTGTTAATTGTTCTGATGGAATGCCAGCCCTGTGTGCTCTCTCTAATGGAGAGGACCATAATGGGAAAACATTCATTAAGCGTAATTGCAGAGGGATGTAGGCACACACACACACACACACACACACACACACACACACACACACACACATGCACAAGTACTCGCACGTACACACACACACACACACACGCTCGCACAAGTACACACAAGTACTGGCACGTACACATACTCCTAATCTAATGATGCAACACCCCACAGTGAACAAAACGTCTGGAAGCCATAGTTTTAATCCACAACTGCTGGACTAGATCATATTAGATCAGCTATGGCCCCCGCTGCTCATTTCATTTGTGTGTGTGTGTCACTAATAGCATGAAAAAGGCACGGTTGTGGAACTAAATGTTAATGAGTTAGAATGCAGTCAACAATGTCAGATCATCGCTCCTTTTTATTTAAAATTCATTGATTTAATAATGCATTTTTGATTAAAGAGACCAGTTTTTTTATTTTTCTCTCTCCAACCGTGTAGAAGTGTAATTTCTGCAAGTTGGTCATTAATCACTATTTGTGCAATAAGAGAACTCACTGAAAAGATATTTGGCCTGAGCTTAATGGAAAATGTTGAACACATTGATGCTGGATGTGTTTGTTTAAGGATATTACTAACAGAATACATTTGACGCTGTGCATATCTCTAACTAGGCAGTATTGGAAGTGCAATGGTATACATTGTAAACTTCCCGCACTCATCTCTGTTTCCCCCCCAAATATGTGTGATTCTTCAATCCCCATCCTCTAATCTGCAATGTCAACTCTGGTCCTGTGTGAGCAAATTTAGAATTGTTCCTACCTACAACTTTAAGGAAGCCCCTCGCCCCCCACCCGCCTTTTTCTCTCCCTGCTGAATCCCATTTGTTTGTCTTCCTCCTCTTTCTCTGAGCGTGGTATCAGGGGAGGATGTGCCTCTGAACATCACATCACTACTACCAGTGACTGCACTTCAAACCCTCACATTGGCCTATATCAGGTCATAATTAGCTGTAGGACTGTCACATCATAGGCTACCTCAAGCTGAGGAATTGACATTTCTTTCCTAATATCTTCCTGTTTGGAAAGAGGATGATATCTCGAGTCTCGTTGACGCAGAGGAGGTGTCAGAACCTCAGGACTTCTAAACAGTGTTCTAGCAGGACTTTTAAGATAAGTTTTCTTAAACTGTTCTCCTTAAGGGCTGGTTTCTCTGTTATCTTCGTGAATTGAAGAGGTCTTGTCTTTTTCAGTCTCGTTTACTATGAGAAGGAACAATGGTTTACCCCTGTGGCCCTTACTGAAATATTTGACTTGGCCTTTTTCCACTGGCATCATCTTCACCATCTCTTGTGCTTCTCTCAGCTACTGCGTGATTATCACATCACCTCCTCTCCTCCCCTCTCTCAATACAGCAGTCCATAGCTGCAGGGCTTGCCCTTATGATGCCATCGTCTTGTTAATAGTTGGTTGGGGAGATCATGGAAGCCATTATGCTGCATTGGAGAGGAGGGCAGTCTCAGGGAGTTGGAGTGAGTCATGAAACTAATGTGAAAATGAATTGTGTGTGTGTATGGGCTGTGAAGACAGTTAAGCTGAGCTATCACCCTGATCAATCTGACAGTGTGGGGCTCTCAGAAAACAAGGCTGCAGGACCTCCAGGCTTGTTTATATCCTCTCTGCCTTAACTCACTACTCTCCCTTTTTCTCTTCTCATCCCCTGTCTCTCTCTCTCTCCTCATCCCCTGTCTCTCTCTCTCTCTCTCTCTCTCTCTCTCTCTCTCCTCATCCCCCGTCTCTCTCTCTCTCCTCATCCCCCGTCTCTCTCCTCATCCCCCGTCTCTCTCTCTCTCCTCATCCCCCGTCTCTCTCCTCATCCCCCGTCTCTCTCTCTCTCTCCTCATCCCCCGTCTCTCTCCTCATCCCCCGTCTCTCTCCTCATCCCCCGTCTCTCTCTCTCTCTCCTCATCCCCCGTCTCTCTCTCTCTCTCCTCATCCCCCGTCTCTCTCTCTCTCTCCTCATCCCCCGTCTCTCTCTCTCTCTCCTCATCCCCCGTCTCTCTCTCTCTCTCCTCATCCCCCGTCTCTCTCTCTCTCTCCTCATCCCCCGTCTCTCTCTCTCTCCTCATCCCCCGTCTCTCTCCTCATCCCCCGTCTCTCTCTCTCTCTCTCTCTCTCTCCTCATCCCCCGTCTCTCTCTCTCTCTCTCTCTCCTCATCCCCCGTCTCTCTCTCTCTCTCTCTCTCTCTCTCTCCTCATCCCCCGTCTCTCTCTCTCTCCTCATCCCCCGTCTCTCTCCTCATCCCCCGTCTCTCTCTCTCTCTCCTCATCCCCCGTCTCTCTCCTCATCCCCCGTCTCTCTCTCTCTCTCTCCTCATCCCCCGTCTCTCTCTCTCTCTCCTCATCCCCCGTCTCTCTCTCTCTCTCCTCATCCCCCGTCTCTCTCTCTCTCTCCTCATCCCCCGTCTCTCTCTCTCTCTCCTCATCCCCCGTCTCTCTCTCTCTCTCCTCATCCCCCGTCTCTCTCTCTCTCCTCATCCCCCGTCTCTCTCTCTCTCTCTCTCTCTCCTCATCCCCCGTCTCTCTCTCTCTCCTCATCCCCCGTCTCTCTCCTCATCCCCCGTCTCTCTCTCTCTCTCTCTCTCTCTCCTCATCCCCCGTCTCTCTCTCTCTCCTCATCCCCCGTCTCTCTCCTCACCCCCCGTCTCTCTCTCTCTCTCTCTCTCTCTCCTCATCCCCCGTCTCTCTCTCTCTCCTCATCCCCCGTCTCTCTCCTCATCCCCCGTCTCTCTCCTCATCCCCCGTCTCTCTCCTCATCCCCCGTCTCTCTGTCTCTCTCCTCATCCCCCCTCTCTCTCTCTCTCTCCTCCTCCCCCGTCTCTCTCTCTCTCTCCTCATCCCCCGTCTCTCTCTCTCTCTCCTCATCCCCCGTCTCTCTCTCTCTCTCCTCATCCCCCGTCTCTCTCTCTCTCTCCTCATCCCCCGTCTCTCTCTCTCTCTCCTCATCCCCCGTCTCTCTCTCTCTCTCCTCATCCCCCGTCTCTCTCTCGCTCTCTCTCTCTCTCGATGACGCCGTATCATCGGTTAGTGTCTTCTTCATCACAAGCTAATTTCCTCTAAGCAGTTGTCACCCCCCCCCCCATGGGATTCTTTAGGTGATGGGGGTTTTGTATCTGTTAGTTTGAACAGTTTCAGCAGCTGATGTCAAGGCGGCCTCACTGGGCGGAGAAGTGAGGGCTCGCTCATCACAACAGTGGATTATATGACGGTGGCGTTCGTTGTTCGCGACGCCATGTCCGACATCACCATGATGAATGTTTGATTTGGAGGTGGGCTTGTAGGGAGCGAGCTACGACTTTTAATTGCCTGTCAGAGACTGATGTGAGCTAAGTCACACCCCTCAGTGGTAGAATAGCTCGACAGCAGCTAGCGACGGTCAGAGACCTCGTTAAAGCGATCCAATTAAAAGAGCTGATGGAAATGAGCTACAAAGGCAGCGAGCGTTTCCTCTTTGCTTCAGCCGACTAGTGATTACTGTGGGATGTGTTTATCACCCATGGCAGGAACATGGACATGACATATTTGAAGATGACTCTGACATTTTCACCACTTACCCTGCAGGGACAGATTAACACAATTCTGGATGTCTGTAATGATTTTGGATTGAATCCTGCAATAAAGTCTGTGGTCATTTTGAAACGCTAGGGCCCGACACGCAAGAACTGCCCCTGACACATGTAATCCTTCACCTAGTTTGAGATAGTGCCAGGATTTCTGAGTCCAACTACAATGTCTCCAAAACCAGCTCTGACTAATGTGTTGCGTTGGAGTTCACAGTAGAGACAGAACAGAGGGGAAAACATGCCCTTTAAACCACTTCAGCCAAACATTTACATATTTCTGTTACAGCTGAGCTTGAATAGTAAACCACGTTCCAACGTCTGCTTAGTGTAAATGTATGCATCTACATTGAGTGTACAAAACATTAGGAACGCCTGCTCTTTCCATGACACAGACTGACCAGGGGGATGCAGGTAAACTCTATGATCCCTTATTGATGTCACTTGTTAAATCCACTTCAATCAGTGTAGATGAAGGGGAGGAGACCTGTTAAAGAAGGATTTTTTAAAGCCTTGATACAATTGAGACATGGTTTGTGTATGTGTGCCGTTCAGAGGATGAATGGGCAAGACAAAAGATGTGCCTTTGAACGGGGCATGGTAGTAGGTGCCAGGTGCACCAGTTTGAGTGTGTCAAGAACTGAAACGCTGCTGGGTTTCTCACATTCAACAGTTTCCCGTGTGTATCAAGAATGGTCCACCACCCAAAGGACATCCAGACAACTTGACACAACTGTGGGAAGCATTATAATCGACACCCTGTGGAGTCCATGCCCCATCGAATTGAGGCTGTTCTGAGGGCAAAAGGGGTTGCAAGTCAGAATTAGGAAGTTGTTCCTAAGTGTATGGCAATTTAATGAACGAGATGGCGCTGCACTGAATAGCTGCAGTCTTACGGGCTCCAGACCAATTCTGCTCTCTGCATTGTTGGGAAGGGCCCGTAAGCATTTCACTGTTAGTCTACACCTGTTGTCTACGAAGCATGTGACAAATAATCATTTAATTTCAGTGTCAGACAAAGTCAGACAACACGACAGCTGTCTTAAGTCCTACGGAAATAGGTTGCCATGGTGCCTTCTGGGACACCGACACTGTCAGACGTCCTGTCCTCCCTTTAGGCCGGTTCCTCTACGACCCACAGCAGCTAACAGCATGTGTGATGCACATTGTGCTCTCTCTGCTTTGATTCCTTTGTCTCAGTGCCTCATTCAGGCAAATGACTTTTAATTCAAAGGATTCCACCCGTAGAATGAATCGTGATTTCATTAAGAGAGGAAGAGAAGCATTTATAATGGAGATAATGGAAACACACACACACACACACACACACACAGAATGCGTGGCAAGGAATACGTTAGTCCTTAAATATTTCAAAAACTCCATACCATTTGTATTTGGAACAACTCATTCACTAAACCCTAAACTTCAACTAAATCTTGTAACAAATGTGGAAATTGAGCAAGTTGAGGTGACTAAACCGCTTGGAAGAACCCTGGATTGTAACCTGTCATGATCAAAACATGTTGATACAACAGTAGCTAAGATGGGGAGAGTTCAGTCCATAATAAAGCGCTGCTCTGCCTTTTTAACAATGCTATCAACAAGGCAGGTCCTACAGGTTTTGTCGCACCTGGACTACTATTTAGTCGTGTGGTCAGGTGCCACAAGGAGGGACCTCGGGAAAATTACAATTGGCTCAGAACAGGGCAGGACGGCTGGCCCTTAAATGTAAACGGAGAGATAACATTGTAAATCTCTCATGGCTCAAAGTGGAGGAGAGATTGACTTCATCACTACTTGTTTTTGTAAGAAGTGTTGACAAGCTGAATGTACCGAGCTGTCTGATTTTAAACAACTAGCACCCAGCTTGGACACCCATGCATACCCCACAAGACATGCCACCCCAGAGGTTTCTTCACAGTCCCCAAGTCCAGAACAGACTATGGGAGATGCACAGTACTACATAGAGCCATAACTACATGGAACTCTATTCCACATCAGTTAACTGAGGCAAGCAGTAGAATCAGATTTTAATAAACAGATAAAAATACACCTTATGGAACAGCGCAGACTGAAGAGACACACACACAGACACAGATAGACTTGATAAGACACGCGCCCTACACACACCTGCACATGGATGTTGAGGTGGTGGTCTGAGGGAGCACACTGAATGTGTTGGGTAAGATGTTATGTAATGTAAAGTCATGGTCTATTTTAATCAGTATTTAACTGTCTTATGTTGCTGGACCCCCAGGAAGAGTAGCTGCTGCCTTGGCAGGAACTAATGGGGATCCATAATAAATACAAACGCAACTAAAAACACACACACACACACACACACACACACACAGTCAGACGGAGAAGAACAGGCAACAGTAGTGCTGTATATGAGTAGCCTGGCTTCACATCACTGTGTCTACTACAGGTCATTTGAAGAGAGCCATTTCCCCTGTGGTTCAAAATGCCCAAAATGTTTCTGGCTCTGATCTTCCCCTGCATCACGTGACCTCATCCATGGCTGCTGTTGATCTTATCCCCATGTACTCCTCTCCTGCCCCTAGGAACTCTGACTACCCTCTGTGATCTCCACTGGTTCTATCCTCTGACTACCCTCTGTGATCTCCACTGGTTCTATCCTCTGACTACCCTCTGTGATCTCCACTGGTTCTATCCTCTGACTACCCTCTGTGATCTCCACTGGTTCTATCCTCTGACTACCCTCTGTGATCTCCACTGGTTCTATCCTCTGACTACCCTCTGATCATTAGCCCTGTTCTATTCACTGGGAATTCTGGTGGTGTAGGGTCGACTTCTAATAACTGGGGACCACTGCAATTAGCCTAGTAAGGCATTTCTACCTCTGGGTTTGTATTCAGAGATTCTCAGAGTAGAGGTGTTGGTCTATGATCAGGTCTTATTCATTCCTGTCTTATTCATTATTATCTGAAATCGGCAAAACTGTTCCTAGATCAGCACTTCTACTGTGAATATTGGCCCTGGTGTTTTCCTACTGCCATTACCCCTACAATTCCCCCACCTAATTCCATAAGTTCCATGGAGATAGGTTGTTTGTGCTCTGCTCAGCTGTTGTGCTTGTGTTCACCCATGATTAATTTAGAATGGCCTCGGGACTGAACAGCCAGGCTAAGAGGCTAGGTTACGCAGAAGGGGATCTGGTTACTCCTGGAACAAAGACAATGGTTAGAGGGAGAGACTTGGATAGAGAACAAGAGGTGACGAGAGAGCAGTTGGAGAGGTGACGAGAGAGCAGTTGGAGAGGTGACGAGAGAGCAGTTGGAGAGGTGACGAGAGAGCAGTTGGAGAGGGGACGAGAGAGCAGTTGGAGAGGGGACGAGAGAGCAGTTGGAGAGGTGACGAGAGAGCAGTTGGAGAGGTGACGAGAGAGCAGTTGGAGAGGTGACGAGAGAGCAGTTGGAGAGGTGACGAGAGAGCAGTTGGATGGAGAGAGAGGAAGGCTGTTGCTGCTGTGTCTCCCTGCCTGTCTGGTCTGGCCACATGACCTTCAAAGCACCTCATACACAGGCTCCCTGGAAGAACAATCTCTCACTCCTATGATTCACCATTTCTGTGCAGTTTGAGAGAGGGGCTAATATCCATTTTGATGCCCGTTGCTTATTTTTTTGTTACGCTAGTGTGGATATTCAATCAATCAATCAAATTGAATTATAAAGCCCTTAATACATCAGCCGATGTCACAAAGAAAGTGCTGTATAGAAACCCAGCCTAAAACACCAAACTAGATGTAGAAGCACGGTGGCTAGGAAAAACTCCCTAGAAAGGCCGGAAACTAGGAAGAAACCTAGAGAGGAGCCAGGCTCTGAGGGGTGGCCAGTCCTCTTCTGGCTGTGCCCAGTGGAGATTATAACAGAACATGGCCGAGATGTTCAAGCGTTCATAAATGACCAGCAGGGTCAGATAATAATAATCACAGTGGTTGTGGAGGGTGCAACAGGTCATCACCTCTGGATGTCAGTTGGCTTTTCATAGCCGATCATTCAGAGTTCGAGACAGCAGGTGCAGTGTAGAGAGAGTCCAAAACAGCAGGTCCGGGACAAGGTAGCAGTGAACAGGTCAGAGTTCCATAGCCGCAGGCAGAACAGTTGAAACTGGAGCAGCAGCACGACCAGGTGGACTGGGGACAGCAAGGAGTCATCAGGCCAGGTAGTCCTGAGGCATGGTCCTAGGGCTTAGGTCCTCCGAGAGAAGGAGAGAGCGAGCGAGCATACTTAAATTGACACAGGACACCGGATAAGACAGGATAAATACTAAGACAGGATAGATATAACAGACTGACCCTAGCTCCCTGACACACAAAACTATTGCAGCATAAATACTGGAGGCTGAGACAGGAGGGGTCGGGAGACACTGTGGCCCTGTCCGATACCCCCGGACAGGGACAAACAGGCAGGATATAACCCCACCCACTTTGCCAAAGCACAGCCCCCTCTCCATTAGAGGGATATCTTCAACCACCAACTTACTACCCTGATACAAGGCTGAGTATAGCCCACAAAGATCTCCCCACGGCACGAACCCGAGGGGGGCGCCAACCCGGACTGGAAGATCACGACAGTGACTCAACCCACTCAAGTGACGCACCCCACCTAGGGACGGCATGGAAGAGCACCAGTAAGCCCATGACTCAGCCCCTCTAATAAGGTTAGAGGCAGAGAATCCCAGTGGAGAGAAGGGAACCGGCCAGGCAGAGACAGCAAGGGCGGTTCGTTGCTCCAGTGCCTTTCCGTTCACCTTCATACCCTTGGGCCAGACTACACTCAATCCTAGGACCTGCTGAAGAGATGAGTCTTCAATAAAGACTTAAAGGTCGAGACAGAGTATGTGTATTTTGGAACAGACCAATGAAAAGCTGGCGTGTGTGTGCTGTTTTGAGCGAAGTTGACAGAAAACAGGTAGCCTTTTACTGCTACAGTACTTGAGGTAATTGTGAGTCAGCAGAAATAGTCGACTTCACATTAAATATTTAATGTTTAAAATCTATTACCCTAGAAACTAGGCTACTTTATGAACTATTCAGTTCTTAGGCTGCTGGAGGACTGAAATTGGAGGGCCTCGATTTTACGACTCTTTTCAGTGTGCCCACAACAATTGATTCATCCCTGTTTTGTCTTTCTATGCTGTCATCGCTGCTCAGTCAGACCTCCATAGTCGAGGCAAGGAGGTGATATTTGTAGAGTTTTACTGCTAAGTGGCGGGCGGCTCCCCCATGGTCCTGCCTCCTGCAGGTTATAGCCTGTGTCCCAAATGGCACCCTATTCAAAGTGCACTACTTCTGAACAAATGGGGGAATAGGGTACCATTTGGGACGCAACCAATAGTCTGACTGTGTGATTACATCATCGATTGAGGTAATAGATTCGCTGAGCTCTGTGTGTGGCTCACCACATTTTAGGCTAGCGGTGCTCCTACTCCAACGAGTTGCAAGGTACACAGGAGGAAGTGCAGCAGACTGTATTGTAGTACTTTCATCAGTCTAAGGTTTTCTGTTACTTCAGGCTCAGTTTGTAAAATAATATTTTCCGTGACCGTTCTGCTGTGGGCTGCTTGCTCAGATTTTCATGTGTTTCTTGCCAATCCATACATCCAAATAATGTCAATGTACTTTTAATTTGATCTAAATCAAAGCTACATCCCATAGATTAATTTATGACACATTTGAATTCTAAACTGCCATAATTCTAAGCTCTAATCTCAAATATCAGCAGTGAGATATGAGGTAGGCATTTCTCAATTAAACTCCGGGCACCAGAAGACGATTAAACATGATAAATTAAGCCTATTAAAACCCTGCTAAGTATAAGCAGGTCCTAATATTAAAAAAAGAATCGCTGTGGAGGATGAGGCTTTATCTGGAAGGGCAAATATGAAGGCCAGTGAGATATTAATGGTAATTAGGAAATACTTATAAATGCTGTGAAATTTTGTTCTAAAATGGGCACGGTATCATTTGCGCAACTTCAAAGTTAGGCGAGTGGGTTATATTATAAACTGGGTGATTCAAGCCCTGAATGCTGATTTGGCTGACAGCTGTGGTATATCAGATCGTATACCACGGGTATGATAAAACATTTATTTTTACTGCTCTAGGTAACCAGTTTATAATAGCAATAAGGCACCATGGAGGTTTGTGATATATGACCAACATGCCACGGCTAAGGGCTGTATTCAGCCACTCCACATTGCGTAGTGCGTAAGAACAGCCCTTAGCCATGGTATATTGGCCATATACCACACCCCCTCGGGGCTTGTTGCTTAATTAAACTGAATTTGTGCCAAAAACCTTTTTTCCTGTGGTTTTCAGTGGAAGGAAGTGGAATTGTGGTCAGTGATCGTAATACTTGCCCATAGAAGGCAGTTTATATTACGTGGTTTATGAATAGCTTATCTGTTTTAAAACACATATTTTACTATCTCTGGCTGTCTGACTTGTTTTTGAAGAAATGATATCTATGGTACTGTACAGATAGGCCTGGCTAAGTTCCTGAGAAAGCTGAGGTTGGGTTAGTATGTTCTCTTGTACTTAGACCTGCTTACTCACCCAAATCCCTCCTCTTGGGGTTCCCATCACTCCGTTCTGACTGTCTCTATTTCAGCTTTAATATCAACCTTACTACAACGTCATTAACAACTCAACTGGTACAGACACACACGGCTGCTTTTAATGTCGATGCACTGGCACTCGTGACGGTCTCAACCATTAGACTCTCATCTCAACCATCGAGCTTTCATCCTTTTAAAAACCCCTCTGTGACACACACACACACACACACACACACACACACACACACACACACACACACACACACACACGTGTATATATATATATATATATATACACACACAAACACACAGGCTGAGTGAAAACAGCTCTTTGGTACTCACACACTGACCTCCCTCTAGGCCAGTGCTGCCACCGCTGTGGCCTCGCCCTCATGTGACTCCCCTCTCCCATCCTCTCTCCCCTGACTCTGACGGATGTCTGACTCGCCCAGAGTGTCAGGCTCGTAAATCACCTGTTACTGTGGCGAGTGCTGTAGAAAATATCCATTAACACAATCTCGACTGGGTGGGGGGCCCCCAAAATGCAAACAATGCAAATGACCGTAGGTTTTATCAGCTACTGCAACGGGAGGGATGAAGGGAAGAGGGAAAGAATGTCACTGCTTTTATTTTATTTATTATTTTACACTTTATTTTATTGAACCTTTATTTAACTAGGCAAGTCGGTTAGAAACAAATTCTTATTTGCTACGACGGCCTAACCCGGATGACTCTGAGCCAATTGTGCGCCAGCTCACGGCCAGCTGTGATACAGCCTGGAATCGAACCAGGGTCATTAGTGACTCCTCTAGCACTGAGATGCAGTGCCTTAGACCGCTGCGCCACTCGGGAGCCCAATGGCTAATGGCCAGAGAGGGGTGGAGGAGGGAAGGGACTTTCTGATGAACAAATCATTTACATTGCTTGCCTTTATTTATATATATATATATATTTTAAATGTAAATCAAGGCACCTAACCATCATTGCCACCACTCCACAATCACACACTTTAGGTCCTACCTCTGAGGCGTCATGGATTGGATCAGCAGCTGTATCTAAATGACGTATTTGGTTTGTGTGTGTTTGTTAGTGGCGGATCCATGGACGTATGACGTGAGCGTGTGTTTGTCGGGGTGGCACGGTCTGTTATCATTGCTTTTATCTCCTGGCTTGGTTGTCCATGGTGACAGGGGGCTACCCTGATTCCCTCTCAGCCCCCCCCTTCTGTTAATCCTGCTTGACTCATTTTAATGGGACAGGTTCCCATCAAACACAGCTTGAGGATATAATTTCATCCCAATCAAAATGTCTTCTCACCGCCTGTCTCGTGTCAAATGGTGGCTATCCCTCTTTGCTTTCCGCCCATTGACAGGCCCTTGTTGATTCAACACCTTGCACCCCATCTTACAATATTAGTTTTGACATGTGCGTTATTTTCCTTCTTATCACTTTCTATTAGGCAGGGTTCAATCATAAAAATGTCATCTCCACTATTAAATAAATGACAAATCATGACATTTATAGCTTGTACAATATATTTACCAGACACAAAGAACGTTATTCCTTCCTTAGCTATAGGTCTCTCTCACACACACACACACACACACACACAGACACACACACACACACACACACACACACACACAAACCCCCATGTAGATAACCTTTTCCATGCTAAAGGTAGCATAATAAATTCCTTGACATCCTGCTGGCGTGGAAATAATACAATTCATGTTTTTGGAGGCAAAACATGTTTACACATAGTGTGTGTGCACAAACACCAGCTGAGAAACACAACACACTGGCAGCGCCTAGATTAAATGAATAATATGCATGAAAGGTAAAGTTAAAAACCAGGTTTCTAACATGAAACACGTAACTGACAAAACAACTCACCTAAGGGAGCCATCTAAGGGAATAGCTATCTATAAAATATATATTTATTTTCTTTGAATGTACTCGTTACAAATCTTGCATTTACAACAAAAATGATGTGTTATATAGGCCTAAACCTTTGAAAGCAATATACTACTAATAGAATTGGAACTGGGGAAAAATTAATTTATTATTAGTTTGAGGTTTATCACATCCTAGATGACAGTTCTGTATGATGTCTCTATGTTATCATAGCTGTAGGGTGATCCTGACTAAGATGTCACATCTGCCAGCGCCAGTTGTTGCCATGACCATACAAGATTAAAGTCAGGCTCTAAATAGGCTTCTCACCCAACCAGCCCTTCTGCTGTTGTGTTGCTGCTGCATTGTGTTTGAGAAGTATGGAGGTCAGAAAGAGGCTAGAGAAGACGACTACAGCCTGTATTCCCCTGAGGACCAGGGTATGTGAGTGAGGAGCGGAGGAGCGGAGCGTGCCCAATTTGACTGGAGCGCAGAGCGAGTTTCCCAAAAGCTGGAGCGTCAGCCTTCTCGCCCGCTCCAGTAGAGCTCACTTCACGAGCTCAGGGCATGCCCGGCCCAGCATGCATCTGTAGTCTACTTGTGTGCTGCTATAGCCCCTTGATTTAGCTACTGTCATGGAGTTCACTAAATATTTTCATAAAGAATCTGATAAAACACACAGCTGAAAAATCAAGGTGACTTACAAAGATGAAAAAAAAGATGGTGTACTTACTACGTGCACACACTAACAGGAAGGAACGAGGTGGGGAGATAGCTGAGTGTGTCATTGTAGCAAAGTATTTATAAACTAAAAATCAGTTCTCTTAAGTTTTGTTCTGTTATCTATACAATAGGCCATCATTGATTTTGGCCCAATAGGCCAGGCATATTACCTCTTTCAAGGAGCTTTCCGTTTTGATAGGGTTATTTTACCTAAAATCGTTAAGGCCCACCTACATAAAACAACAACAATGCTGCATCCTGCCAGCCTGACAAGAGTGGCCCGGAGGGTGTTTAGCATCCCCAGTGGCTCTGCAAGCGTGGAGAGGGTGTTCTCTGTTTCTGGCCTGCTCTCCAGGCACCAACGCATGAGCCTGAAAACTCGTGTTTCTAAAAATGAATTAAAGGCATTGTAGACTGAGCCTAATAAGGCATGTTTCTTTTAATTTGTATTTCATTTTCAGTAAGTCACAGCAAAAATGTGTAAAGTATAGACGATAATGATTGAATACAACATGTTGTTTAAATAATGAGAGCTTAATGTCCCTGCCAGGCTAGTGTGTCGTACTCGCAAATGCTTCAAAATGTGTTTCTTTGTAGGCTATAGCCTTGAAATAATTGAAATAATATAGCCTAAATAATTCATTTTTGTTCTTTTCTTAAACTACCTGTCTGGCTCCTGACCTATTTATGACGTTTATATGCTGTTTAATACGACATGTAGCCTATTTGAAATGAGCGCTATTTAGTCTTTCTTACTCTTGTTGTTTATTTCAATTATTTTCATTCAAATGAAATGGTTTGGTTTCAATACTTCAAAACCAAGTGGTAGTTCCAGGTAGTCACAAAAATAGATGGGTGTTGGTTAAATTGTGATTTTAATGGCCTCCCGCTGCGGTCTAAGGCACTGCATTGTAGTGTTTGAGTTGTCACTACAGACCCGGCTCGATCCCAGGCTGTGTCACAGCCGACCGTGACCGGTATCCTCCGGGATGTGTTTCATTTCAGGGAGGAATAACTACCCTCCGCTGTGCCCTTGTTCACTTGTCTTCACAGAATATGACAGCATTGAGGTGAAATAGGGCAGAGGGGAGTGGAGCATCTTTCTGTATTGAAGCCCAGCCTGCTCCATTGTTCACGTCCTTGTACACATCTGAGACAACTGGATTGGATAGGTAACAGCAGTATGATAGAAGCTAGGCGGAATAAAGCTCAACCCATTCCTCTAATCTAGTTGTCCAGCAGGCCTGATCCACAGAGGAGCAGATGTTTAGAAATACACCGTCCGGCTTGGTCCAGGGATTTGGTTATGCAGTTGATGTGGCCCAGGAACCTGTGCCAGGGGTTTTATGTCCTAAAAAAAGGACATATAAATAGGTGTGAGGGAAAAGCTCAGTGGCATATGCTAATCCAATTGCGTTGGAGATGTTGTTTTTGACTCTGTGCTTTTGAATTGCTTAGGTTGATGAATCCTCTCTCTCTCCCTCTTTTCTTTCTCCCTCCGTCTCTTTCTTTCTTTCTTCCTCTCTTTCTCTCTATCTTACCCTCATCTCTCTCTCCTCTCTCTCTCATCTCTCTCTCTCTCTCTCTCCTCTCTCTCTCTCTCTAGTTGGTGGGGGGCCAGTTTGACCTGGAGATGAACTTCATTATCCAGGAGCAGGACAGCATTGTGTGCATGGTGGAGCTGCTGGACAAGGTGGGTGCTACTCACACAAAATTAAATGGAACATTATGTGTAATATAATCTATGGACTATGGTGGATGAGTTGTGGCTGTACACACATAGAAATAGATTTTCTGCCAGTCCACCCATCGTGGTCCACCCATTGTAGGCCTATTTCTATGGGTACATGTTAGCGGTGGAGGATTGTAAAAGCGCTTTGAGCATCTGGCAAATCTCTTCCTAAATCGGATCCATTATTATTATTATGTCTGATACCCAGTGTGAGCCTACGTGCCAGGCGGAGGTGTGGAGCATCTTCACGGCTATCCTGAAGAAGAGCGTGAGGAACCTGCAGGCCTGCACCGACACGGGCCTCATCAACCTGGTCCTGGACCGCGTGGCCCACACTGACAGCATGATCGCAGGTACTGCCACAGTAACACCAGAGGCCAAAGTCATTTCACTCCAAAGTAACGAGGTCACCTCAGTCCTCAGTACAGTATTTAGCATGCTGACACCTACCTACAGCGTTGTCTAGTTCCCCTGGAGTGTGGATGGTTGTCTCAGTCATAATCATTATCCAGTGGTTCTCCAAGTCCTGTGTTTTTAATACCTTTTTAAATCCAAGGTAATGACCACTGCCTCAGTCCGAATGATTCCCTACTGTACAGGTATCACCCTTATAATGAGGAAGTGAGCTTGCCCTGTCTAATGCTCCTCACCTTCCCTTATCAAGCCTAGCAAGCTGACGGCACTATTCTGTGTGTGTCTGAGAAGAGACTACTTTGTCCTGCAGCAACTGAAGCACTGAGGAGGTGCGGACACCCATGGACGGACAGACAGACAGACAAACACACACGCATCATCATCATTAGATTAGGAGTGTGTTGCAGACCTGACAACACCACTCAGCCTCGCGCTAACCCACTGCCCAGCCAGAGAAGTGACTCCCACACCAGTCAGTAGACACAGTCACCAGCCTCAATCACTCACCAGACTCTCACCCAGTTACTAATGAGGCCAAAATAACTCTTCTAAAGCTCAATGATTGACCACTGGCCTGGCAGAGTAGGATGATCAGCCTTAGCATAATGAAAACATTAGCCCAGGGAACATTAACATGCAGTCCAGGCCAGACAGACAGACAAACCCAGGGAACATGAACATGCAGTCCAGGCCAGACCGACCGACCCAGGAAACATGAACATGCAGGCCAGACCAACCGACCCAGGGAACATGAACATGCAGGCCAGGCCAGGCCAGACCGACCGACCCAGGGAACATGAACATGCAGTCCAGGCCAGACCGACCGACCCAGGGAACATGAACATGCAGTCCAGGCCAGACGGACAGACCCAGGGAACATGAACATGCAGTCCAGGCCAGACGGACAGACCCAGGGAACATGAACATGCAGGTCAGGCCAGACGGACAGACCCAGGGAACATGAACATGCAGTCCAGGCCAGACGGACAGACCCAGGGAACATGAACATGCAGTCCAGGCCAGACGGACAGACCCAGGGAACATGAACATGCAGTCCAGGCCAGACGGACAGACCCAGGGAACATGAACATGCAGTCCAGGCCAGACCGACCGACCCAGGGAACATGAACATGCAGTCCAGGCCAGACGGACAGACCCAGGGAACATGAACATGCAGGTCAGGCCAGACGGACAGACCGACCGACCCAGGGAACATGAACATGCAGGTCAGGCCAGACAGACAAACCCAGGCAACATGAACATGTAGTTCAGGCCAAACCGACAAATAAACTATTTTTACACTAATGTGCCAACCCGAACCGACTGCACTTGCTCTGATATCTTCTTTTCACGTCGTCCTTTCAGCACGTCTCCGGCAACCAGGCCATTGCAATATGTTTTGACTCTGCTTGGCTCAGTAGTGTGAAACGGGCATTAGGCTGTTAAATCAGACGGCCTCTCTCCCTTCTCCTTCCATGGCTGGTGTGTGTCAGTCCTCTGATGCCCCAGGTCGCTCTGGGAGGCTATAGAACATCTCTCTGTTCACTGAGATGAAAATGGTCCTCCATGGAATTAGCCAGTAATGTGTCTTATTATAGGCTGAATGCCAGGGGGAGTGTGCATTGATAAGCCAATCAATACACATTACTGGCTAATGTCATGGAGGACCATTTTCATCTCAGTGAACAGAGAGAGATGTTCTATAGCCCCCCCCCAACACGGCTAGAATCCACTACTCCACCTGATTCTTGCCGTAAGCTCTGGACCATTGCATCGGATCATCGCTGCTAGCTAGCTGCTACCGTGTGGCTATAGTGGCTAACGCCCCTGTCCCGACGCTAGCACCAGTTAGCCGCGAGCCAGGCGCATCTCCCGGCTAGCAAACGAAATTACTACAACTACATTATGTCTTTCGCCGACTGGCCTGGACCCTTCGTCGATAAGGAGCCCCGCCGTTCCACCACGATTGGTCTGCCGAGCCCTCAACCGGTCTTTGCCGGATGTCAGAGCAAGCCCTTCTACTAGCCCCGGCCTGCTAACTTTAAACGCTGTGTGTCCCGCTTGCTAGGTAGTAACGACTACCCAGCGGCTTCCCTGTTTCATCTACTGCTGTTCACTGGACCCTATGATCACTTGGCTACATAGCTGATCCCTGCTGGACTGTTCATTAATCACTGTACTCCATTTTGTTTATGTTTTGTTTATCTGCCGGCCCCAGCCTCGAACTCAAGCCCTGTGTGTAGTTAACTGACCCTCTCTGCCCATTCAGCGCCATTTTACCTGTTGTTGTTGTCTTAGCTGATTAGCTGTTGTTGTCTTACCCATTGTTGACTTAGCTAGCGCTCCCAATCAACACCTGTGATTGCTTTATGCCTCGCTTTATGTCTCTCTCAAATGTCAATATGTATGCCTTGTATATTGTTGTTTAGGATAGTTATCATTGTTTTAGTTTACTGCGGAGCACCTAGTCCCACTCAACATGCCTCAGATACCTCCTTTGTCCCACCTCCCAACCATGTGGTGACCTCACCCAGCATAACTAGTGCGTCCAGAGATGCAACCTCTCTTATCGTCACAAAATGCCTGGGTTTACCTCCACTGTACCCGCACCCCACCATACCCCTGTCTGTACATTATGCCCTGAATCTGTTCTACCACGCCCAGAAATCTGCTCCTTTTATTCTCTGTCCCCAACGCACTAGACGACCAGTTTTGATTGCCTTTAGCCGTACCCTCATCCTACTCCTCTTCTGTTCCTCGGGTGATGTAGAGGTTAACCCGGCACTGTGTGTCCCCAGGCGCTCTCATTTTTTTGACTTCTGTAACTGTAAAAGCCTTGGTTTCATGCATGTTTACATCAGAAGCTTCCTCATTAAGTTTGTTTTACTCACTGTTTTAGCACACTCTGCCAACCCTGATGTTCTTGCCGTGTCTGAATCCTGGTTTAGGAAGGCCACCAAAAATTCGGAGTTTTCCATCCCCAACTACAACATTTTCCGTCAAGATAGAACTGCCAAAGGGGGAGGAGTTGCAATCTACTGCAAAGATAGCTTGCAAAGTTTTGTTATACTTTCCAGGTCTATACCCAAACAGTTCGAGCTTCTAATTTTAAAAATTAATCTCTCCAGAAATAAGTTTCTCACTGTTGCCGCCTGTTATAGACCCTCTTCAGCTTCCAGCTGTGCCCTGGACACCATATGTGAATTGATTGCCCCCCATCTATCTTCAGAGCTTGTTCTGTTAGGTGACCTGAACTGGGATATACTTAACACCCCGGCAGTCCTACATTCTATGCTAGATGCCCTCAATCTCACACAAATTATCAAGGAACCCACCAGGTACAACCCTTAATCCGTTAAAATGGGCATCCTCATAGATATTATCCTGACCAACTTGCCCTCCAAATACACCTCTGCTGTTTTCAATCAGGATCTTAGCGATCACTGCCTCATTGCCTGCATCCGCTACGGGTCCGCGGTCAAACCGCCCGTCATCACTGTCAAACGCTCACTAAAACATTTCTGCGAGCAAGCCTTTCTAATCGACCTGTCCCGGGTTCCTGGAAGGATTTTGACCTCATCCCGTCATTGAGGATGCCTGGTCGTTCTTTAAAAGTAATTTCCTCACCATCTTAAATAAGCATGCCCCTTTCAAAAAATGTAGAACTAAGAACAGATATAGCCCTTGGTTCACTCCAGACCTGACTGCCCTCGACCAGCATAAAAACATCCTGTGGCGGACTGCAATAGCATCGAATAGTCCCCGCGATATGCAACTTTTCAGGGAAGTCAGGAACCAATACACGCAGTCAGTCAGGAAAGCAAAGGCTAGCTTTTTCAAACAGAAATTTGCATTCTGTAGCTCTAACTCCAAAACGTTTTTGGACACTGTAAAGTCCATGGAGAATAAGAGCAGCACCTCCCAGCTGCCCACTGCACTGAGGCTAGGTAACACTGACACCACCGATAAATCCACGATAATCGAGAATTTCAATAAGCATTTCTCTACGGCTGGCCATGCTTTCCTCCTGGCTACCACAACCCCGGCCAACAGCTCCGCACCCCCCGCAGCTACTTGCCCAAGCCTCCCCAGCTTCTCCTTCACCCAAATCCAGATAGCAGATCTTCTGAAAGAGCTGCAAAACCTGGACCCGTACAAATCAGCTGGGCTAGACAATCTGGACCCTCTCTTTCTAAAATTATCCGCCTCCATTGTTGCAACCCCTATTACCAGTCTGTTCAACCTCTCTTTCGTATCGTCCGAGATCCCTAAAGATTGGAAAGCTGCCGCGGTCAACCCCCTCTTCAAAGGGGGTGACACTCTAGACTCAAACTGTTATAGACCTATATCCATCCTGCCCTGCCTTTCTAAAGTCTTCAAAAGCCAAGTTAATAAACAGATCACTGACCTTTTCGAATCTCACCGTACCTTCTCCCCTGTGCAATCTGGTTTCCGAGCTGGTCACGGGTGCACCTCAGCCACGCTCAAGGTCCTAAACAATATCATAACTGCCATCGATAAAAGACAGTACTGTGGAGCCGTCTTCATCGACCTGGCCAAGGCTTTCGACTGTCAATCACCGTATTCTTATCGGCAGACTCAACAGTCTTGGTTTCACAAATGACTGCCTTGCCTGGTTCACCAACTACTTCTCAGATCGAGTTCAGTGTGTCAAATCGGAGGGCCTGTTGTCCGGACCTCTGGCAGTCTCTATGGGGGTGCCACAGGGTTCAATTCTTGGGCCGACTCTTTTCTCTGTATATATCAACGATGTCGCTCTTGCTGCGGGTGATTCCCTGATCCACCTCTACGCAGACGACATAATTCTGTATACATCTGGCCCTTCTTTGGACACTGTGTTAACAAACCTCCAAACGAGCTTCAATGCCATACAACACTCCTTCCGTGGCCTCCAACTGCTCTTAAACGCTAGTAAAACTAAATGCATGCTTTTCAACCGTTCGCTACCTGCACCCGCCCGCCCGACTAGCATCACTACTCTGGACGATTCTGACCTAGAATATGTGGACAACTACAAATACCTAGGTGTCTTGCTAGACTGTAAACTCTCCTTCCAGACTCATATTAAACATCTCCAATCCAAAATTAAATCTAGAATCGGCTTTCTATTTCGCTACATAGCCTCCTTCACTCACGCCGCCAAACATACCCTCGTAAAACTGACTATCCTACCAATCTTCGACTTCGGTGATGTCATTTACAAAATAGCCTCCAACACTCTACTCAGCAAACTGGATGCAGTCTATCACAGTGCCATCCGTTTTGTCACCAATGTCCCATATACCACCCACCACTGCGACCTGTATGCTCTAGTCGGCTGGCCCTCGCTACATATTCGTCGCCAGACCCACTGGCTCCAGGTCATCTATAAGTCTTTGCTAAGTAAAGCTCCGCCTTATCTCAGCTCACTGGTCTCGATAACAACACCCACCCGTACCATGCGCTCCAGCAGGTATATCTCACTGGTCATCCCCAAAGCCAACACCTACTTTCGCCACCTTTCCTTCCAGTTCTCTGCTGCCAGTGACTGGAACGAATTGCAAAAATCACTGAAGCTGGAGACTTATCTCCCTCACTAACTTTAAACATCAGCTATCAGAGCAGCTTACCTATCGCTGCTGCTGTACATAGCCCATCTGTAAATAGCCCATCCAATCTACCTACCTCATCCCCATATTGTTTTTATTTACTTTTCTGCTCTTTTGCACACCAGTATTTCTACATCTATCACTCCAGTGTTAATTTGCTAAATTGTAATTACTTCGCTACTATGGCCTATTTATTGCCTTACCTCCTCACGCCATTTGCACACACTGTATATAGACTTTCTTTTTTCATTTTCTATTGTGTTATTGACTGCACGCTTGTTTATTCCATGTGTAACTCTGTGTTGTTGTTTGTGTCGCACTACTTTGCTTTATCTTGGCCAGTTCGTAGTTGTAAATGAGAACTTGTTCTCAACTAGCCTACCTGGTTAAATAAAATAATAATTACAATTTAAAAAAAGTAAACAAAACGCATTGCTGGGGAATGGCATAGCATTTCTCTACATTTGCGATAACGTGAAAATATGTGTACTCAACAAATAGAAGGTGATTTGTTTTGCATAGTATTTTAAGTGCTGAATATCTGATTGAAGTCTTTTTCGATGTCCTCTTTAGTATGAAGTATTTTTGGTCTATTTGTAATCAATCCATAAAATGTTTTATTAGCCAAGTAACAAGAGGTTACACAATGATGTTACTTTGGTTATAGAGTTTCTGTAATATCCCTCTGTATGTGTGCTGCTTTTCACTTTGACTCTGTTCAAGTCTATTGTTAGGGTGTGATAACTTGTCAGTTTCCCCGCTTCACATATGTCATGTTTAACCTGTGTGTGTGTGTGTGTGTCCCTTCCCTCTTCCAGACCTGATGGTGGACATGCTAGGAGTGCTGGCCAGCTACAGCATCACAGTCAAGGAGCTAAAGTTGTTCTTCAGCAAACTGCAAGGAGAGAAAGGCCAATGGGTAACACATCTAGTCTAACCTTCATACCGTACCGCCCTGTCATATTTGTCTTGTAGAGAGCATGGGGAATGTGCTAGCAACACTTCAACTGGTAGCCTGTACACAGCCTTTTATCCTCTCTGTGCTCTGGTATCATACATCACACTATGTAGTGCAGACACACCATCGCTGTCTATTGGGCTAATCCAAAAAACATTACTGCATTATTAATGTGTAATAACTTGAGGAGGAAGTTGCCTCTTAGCTCTGATTATGAAGGCAGTTTTATCATTCTACCTTCTACTGGGTAATGTTACGATTTAAGGAGAGGGTAAGCTGATCTTAGATCAGTGTTTGGGATTAAATCACACACATTTAACAGTTGAACATAAATAGTACTATCCTATCATTAGTTAAAAATAGTATCTATACTTAAGATACATTAGTGATTATAAAGTTGAGTAAGAATTTGTTTTCCAAACTGGGTTTTGTAGTTTTCCACCAAGACAGCCTGGGTAGTCTTGCCTAGCAGGGTGAAGTCATTACAGTACAGTGGGAAGACAGCCTGGGCAGTCTTGCCTAGCAGGGTGAAGTCATTACAGTACAGTGGGAAGACAGCCTGGGCAGTCTTGCCTAGCAGGGTGGAGTCATTACAGTACTGTGGGAAGACAGCCTGGACAGTCTTGCCTAGCAGGGTGGAGTCATTACAGTACAGTGGGAAGACAGCCTGGGCAGTCTTGCCTAGCAGGGTGGAGTCAGTACAGTAGCCCTTGTGTAAAAACAGCAGATCTAGTAGGTTGTACCATGAATTATCCACTGAGTCTCTGCACCATTGAGAGAGGGAGGGGGGATAGGGAGGCCCATTGATCAGTGTGGAATCAGATTGCCCCCATTTCGTTGACAATCTGCTTTTGTGATTCTCCATTTCTGTCCAACCGCCTACACACACACACACACACACACACACACACACACACACACACACACACACACACACACACACACTGCAACTCTGTGAAATATTATCTGAGGGGGTTGGCAAGAGATGATGCGTCTATCAGGAGTATCTCCATCACAGGATTTGACACAGTGTGATATGCTTACTGCAGTCTCCACAGAAATGAACCTGACAGAGGCCTTGTCGGAAGAAAAGGTCATCAATATATTATGGAAGTTTATCAACGTTGATCACGGTTCCGTGGGTTTTGATTTACATTTGGGTTGAAAGGAAGGGGGCTCTGATCTGAAGCGGGTGACCTTGCAGCATCAACGGGAATGTAAAGTAGATCAACAGAACTACTGCATTCTCAGTATAATGTGTCTAGAGAGTACTCAACAAGATGTTGACTTGGTTAGTAGAGGTCAATATAGGAAAGCTGAAAATAGACCTTGACTCTGTAGTTGTGGAGATGTTGGTGTGTTTTTTTGCTTGCTTACCTGCTTGTGAACTTGAACTTATACAGTGCGTTCAGGAAGTATTCAGACCCCCTTGCCTTCTTCCACATTTTGTTACGTTGCCGCCTTATTTTAAAATTGATTCAATCATTTTTTCCGTCCTCAATCTACACACAATATCCCTTAATGGCAAAGCAAAAATAGTTTTTTAGACATTTTAGAAAATGTATGAAAAATAATCACATTTACATAAGTATTCAGACCCTTCACTCAGTACTTTGTTGAATCACCTTTGGCAGCGATTACAGCCTTGTGTCTTCTTGGGTTTGACGCTACAAGCTTGGCACACCTGTATTTGGGGAGTTTCTCCCATTCTTCTCTGTAGATCCTCTCAAGCTCTGTCAGGTTGGATGCAGCTATTTTCAGGTCTTTCCAGAGATGTTCGATCGGGTTCACGTCCGGACTCTGGCTGGGCCACTCAAGGACATTCAGACTTGTCCCGAAGCCATTCCTGCGTTGTCTTGGCTGTGTGTCTGAGGTCCTGAGCACTCTGTAGCAGGTTTTCGTCAAGGATCTCTCTGCTCCGTTCATCTATCCCTCAATCCTGACTAGTCTCCCAGTCCCTGCCGCTGAAAAACGTCCCCACAGCATGATGCTGCCACCACCATGCTTCAACTTAGGGATGGTGCCAGGTTTCCTCAAGACGTGGCCCTTGGCATTCAGGCCAAAGAGTTACATTTTGGTTTCATCAGACCAAAAAAATCTTGTTTCTCATGGTCAGAGTCCTTTAGGTGCCTTTTGCCAAACTCAAAGCGGGCTGTCATGTGCCTTTTTACTGAGGAGTGGTTTCCGTCTGGCCACTCTACCATAAAGGGCTGATTGGTGGAGTGCGGCAGAGATGGTTGTCCTTCTGGAAGGTTCTCCCATCTCCACAGAGGAACTCGAGAGCTCTGTCAGTGACCATCGGGTTCTTGTTCACCTCCCTGACCAAGGCCCTTCTCCCCCGATTGCTCAGTTTGGCCAGGTGGCCAGTTCTAGGCAAACTCTTAGTGGTTCCAAACGTCTTCCATTTAAGAATTATGGAGGCTACTGTGTTCTTGAGGACCTTGAATGCTGCAGACATTTTTTTGGTCTCCTTCCCCAGATCTGTGCCTCGACACAATCCTGTCTCGGAGCTCTACAGACAATTCCTTCCACCTCATGGCTTGGTTTTTGCTCTGATATGTACTGTCAACTGTGAGACCTTCTATAAACAGTTGTGTGCCTTTCCAAATCATGTCCAATCAATTGAATTTACAACAGGTGGAATCCAAACAAGTTGTTGAAACATCTCAAGGATGATCAACGGAAACAGGATGCACCGGAGCTCAAATTAGTCTTATAGTGAAGGGTCTGAATACTAATGTAAATAACATTTGTATTTGTAATACATTTTCAAAAATTTATAAAAACCTGTTTTTGCTCTGTCATTATGGGGTATTGTGTGTAGATTGACAAGGATTTTTTGTATTTCATCAATTTTAGAATAAGGCTGTAACTTAACAAAATGTGTAAACGGGGAAGGTGTCTGAATACTTTCCCGAATGCACTGTAGCTTTACATTGAAGTGTGTTTGTGTGTGTGTGTACTTGTGAATGCGGTGCACCCTTATCAAAGTCTGTGGCGTCTCATCTTGTGCGTGTTCTTCCCTCCAGCCTCCCCATGCGGTGAAGCTGCTGTCTGTCCTGAGGAGCATGGCCCACCGGAACGGACCTGACTCTTTCTTCAGCTTCCCAGGGAAGAGTGCTGCTGTGAGTACAGTAACTACTCAGTACACCTCCACATGTATACCGGAGTCTCAGACTGATCATTAGAAGACAGTGTAGTACACACTACCCAACTAGACTACAGTCTGACGCTACACCTGGTATTCCCCTAAGCACTGTTCAAGTCGTGCACTATGTAAGGTAAAAGTCGTTTCAGACTTGTAGTGACTGGTATGAGTCTCGGTGAACACGGCGTCTACGGTATTTACAGCACCTCTGGATAGGTTCTAAATGGGTTACATCCTCTTGTGCTTGACTTCCCACATGATCCAAGGCCGGACGCAATAGCAATAACTAAGATAATGCATCATGAATTGCCTATAAGCTCTGACCCAGCACACATCTTGGCTTCTATATCCTATAATGCCAAGGTTTACCAACCATATGTAGATTGGGTCATACTGTACTTCTGTGTGTGTTGAATAAGCAGCAAGAGAGGAGGAGCACAGATGCTAGCTAATCTTCCACTGTTCTCCTTCTCCTCCCTTCATTCTAATGCTCCTAGCCGTCTTCCCTCTGTTCTCCTCCCTTCATTCTAATGCTCCTAGCCGTCTTCCCTCTGTTCTCCTTCTCCTCCCTTCATTCTAATGCTCCTAGCCGTCTCCCCTCTGTTCTCCTTCTCCTCCCTTCATTCTAATGCTCCTAGCCGTCTCCCCTCTGTTCTCCTTCTCCTCCCTTCATTCTAATGCTCCTAGCCGTCTTCCCTCTGTTCTCCTTCTCCTCCCTTCATTCTAATGCTCCTAGCCGTCTCCCCTCTGTTCTCCTTCTCCTCCCTTCATTCTAATGCTCCTAGCCGTCTCCCCTCTGTTCTCCTTCTCCTCCCTTCATTCTAATGCTCCTAGCCGTCTCCCCTCTGTTCTCCTTCTCCTCCCTTCATTCTAATGCTCCTAGCCGTCTCCCCTCTGTTCTCATCCCTTCATTCTAATGCTCCTAGCCGTCTCCCCTCTGTTCTCCTCCCTTCATTCTAATGCTCCTAGCCGTCTCCCCTCTGTTCTCCTTCTCCTCCCTTCATTCTAATGCTCCTAGCCGTCTTCCCTCTGTTCTCCTTCTCCTCCCTTCATTCTAATGCTCCTAGCCGTCTCCCCTCTCTTCTCCTCCCTTCATTCTAATGCTCCTAGCCGTCTCCCCTCTGTTCTCCTTCTCCTCCCTTCATTCTAATGCTCCTAGCCGTCTCCCCTCTGTTCTCATCCCTTCATTCTAATGCTCCTAGCCGTCTCCCCTCTGTTCTCCTTCTCCTCCCTTCATTCTAATGCTCCTAGCCGTCTCCCCTCTGTTCTCCTTCTCCTCCCTTCATTCTAATGCTCCTAGCCGTCTCCCCTCTGTTCTCCTTCTCCTCCCTTCATTCTAATGCTCCTAGCCGTCTTCCCTCTGTTCTCCTTCTCCTCCCTTCATTCTAATGCTCCTAGCCGTCTTCCCTCTGTTCTCCTTCTCCTCCCTTCATTCTAATGCTCCTAGCCGTCTCCCCTCTGTTCTCCTTCTCCTCCCTTCATTCTAATGCTCCTAGCCGTCTCCCCTCTGTTCTCCTTCTCCTCCCTTCATTCTAATGCTCCTAGCCGTCTCCCCTCTGTTCTCCTTCTCCTCCCTTCATTCTAATGCTCCTAGCCGTCTCCCCTCTGTTCTCCTTCTCCTCCCTTCATTCTAATGCTCCTAGCCGTCTCCCCTCTGTTCTCCTTCTCCTCCCTTCGTTCTAATGCTCCTAGCCGTCTCCCCTCTGTTCTCCTTCTCCTCCCTTCGTTCTAATGCTCCTAGCCGTCTCCCCTCTGTTCTCCTTCTCATCCCTTCATTCTAATGCTCCTAGCCGTCTCCCCTCTGTTCTCCTTCTCCTCCCTTCATTCTAATGCTCCTAGCCGTCTCCCCTCTGTTCTCCTTCTCCTCCCTTCATTCTAATGCTCCTAGCCGTCTTCCCTCTGTTCTCCTTCTCATCCCTTCATTCTAATGCTCCTAGCCGTCTCCCCTCTGTTCTCCTTCTCCTCCCTTCATTCTAATGCTCCTAGCCGTCTCCCCTCTGTTCTCCTTCTCCTCCCTTCGTTCTAATGCTCCTAGCCGTCTCCCCTCTGTTCTCCTTCTCCTCCCTTCGTTCTAATGCTCCTAGCCGTCTCCCCTCTGTTCTCCTTCTCCTCCCTTCGTTCTAATGCTCCTAGCCGTCTCCCCTCTGTTCTCCTTCTCATCCCTTCATTCTAATGCTCCTAGCCGTCTCCCCTCTGTTCTCCTTCTCCTCCCTTCATTCTAATGCTCCTAGCCGTCTCCCCTCTGTTCTCCTTCTCCTCCCTTCATTCTAATGCTCCTAGCCGTCTTCCCTCTGTTCTCCTTCTCATCCCTTCATTCTAATGCTCCTAGCCGTCTCCCCTCTGTTCTCCTTCTCCTCCCTTCATTCTAATGCTCCTAGCCGTCTCCCCTCTGTTCTCCTTCTCCTCCCTTCATTCTAATGCTCCTAGCCGTCTCCCCTCTGTTCTCCTCCCTTCATTCTAATGCTCCTAGCCGTCTCCGAACTCATTCTCACCCCTTCCTTCTTATAGCAGCAATCCCTAAGCTGCTTTTTCCAATACCTTTTTTATCTATCCAGCCATTCAGCCAGCCCGCCAGCCATGTGATTTAGTGAGTGAAAGAATACCATATAAGTCCCCTGGGAATGTTCCGTTATTCCCCTCTCTTTATTCCCCTCTCTTTATTCCCCTCTCTTTATTCCCCTCTCTTTATTCCCCTCTCTTTATTCCCCCCTCTTTCTCTTAAAATAGAGCAGTGTTCTAATACACTTCCTGGTGTCAATGGGTTTAAAAGTGAGGACTTAGCTTCACTAACTCAGTTAAGCTGCTCTTGCTGAAGTCTTCAAGGTAATGAAGGATGAAAACTGATCAGACGTAGTCTCAGCTATGATCTCATATCTTAGGCCAAGTCGGCTAGGTTTTCATGAAGGACGACATCATAGCCTTATGTATGCTACGTTTGAACTGTGTATCTCCGTCTAGGACCTTTACCCGTCACTATTTTCTCAATGAGTCTCACCTGAATGCTGTCTACACCTGTATGTGGCCATGGTACATTTGACTCTACAGTACCTGGGCTAGATAGCTAACTATAGAGATAATCATGTCTGCTCCCATTTTGTCTTACAATAGCTTTCTGGAATACTCACATTGTATATATAGAGAGAGAGAGTATTTCTGTGTGCGTGTGTGTGTGCACTGTATGTCTCTGTGTACCCTTCCATTGCCATGGTGACGCTGCCCTTTGGTGAGGGTGAGCTCTGGGCCGCCCTAAGAGGGTCTGTGATTGGTGTGTGTGCAGCGGAGACTGAGCACTAAGCACACGCCTTCCCCTTGCTGTGAATCTGGCTAATGAGGCAGGAAGCCCTCTGGATAGACACACACACACACACGCATGAACAACTCCATCCCTTCCTTCTTGGACCCACTGTAGTCTAGGTCACACTACTCACAATCCTATTTCTAAAACATGGTTTCTCCACTCATTGAGCTAACCGTTTGTCTCCTCACAGGCTATAGCTCTGCCCCCTATAGCCAAATGGCCGTACCAGAGTGGATTCACCTTCCACACGTGGCTCCGCATGGATCCAATCAACAACATCAATGTTGACAAGGACAAGCCTTACCTGTACTGGTGAGTTACATACACCAGGCGTCCATGTTGGAGATCAACTCCACTGCACTCGGCGACTGCAGACTGACTAGGTATCACCTTGCATCCTAAATGGCGAGTCATTGTGATTTGTCGACCAGTCAGTCTGTAGCCACCGACTAATGTAGTCAGTCTCATACACCCAATCTACCAACTTACTGCTGCTTGATTTGTTCTCTTTCTCTATGCAAATGACGTCTCTACTCATATCCTGACTTGAGATACCCATGCATACATTTTGTATGGATTATCTGATATTATTCAGGTGTATTCAAATAGAATTTGGCTCATACCGTAGTTCCCTTTCTGTGTGTTTGTGTATACTGTATTTGCACGCCAAGGAAAGCTATTTGATTTTTGTCCCTTGTTCATCAAAATTGTAGGATGAAGTCATCCCCAAATAGTAAAAAAGCAACTGACATCAGAGAGAGGCTTAATACACACACACACACACACACACACACACACACACACACACACACACACACACACACACACACACACACACACACACACACACACACACACACACACACACACACACACTACCAGATGAAATAGGCATACTGATGCAATGCCTCTCCCTCTCCGTTTCCATTTACCTCTCTCATCCTTCTCTCTCTCTCATCCTTCTCTCTTTCTCTCTCATCCTTCTCTCTCTTTCTCTCTCTCCTCTCTCCCCCTTACTCTTTCCTCTCTCCATTCCTCCCTCCCTCTCTCAGGGACAGTAAATCAGTGCCTCACTCGTTCCTATTTTCAGACGATAATTAATTTCTGTCAAAAAATCTAATTGATGTGCCGGGATTTGGTCGGCCTTCAGTTTAGTGGGCCTTCTGAAAATGATAACCAACCACACACAGCCAGCCAGCTAGAGGCAGAAAAGTCTATAGTAAAACTACTTCAGACTCTGCCCTTTTTAAAAAGAGATTAGTTCACTAAATCACACGGCGACCGCCGGGGCCCCTGCTCGCTCAGAACAGACACCCACAAATGGGAATTTGTTGTGAAGTTGACAAATGATTGAGGCTTTCGCCATCTCTGTCTCTCCTCCGTTTTCAGTGTTTTTTAAATTTGTATGTTTGAATGATTTATTGGCAGGTTGACTTGTCTCAACCCCCGTCTGCCCTTGAGTGTTAGGCTGTGTTAAAGTGAGCCGTCACGCTCACTAACTGAAATGCGTTTTTTCTTTATCTTTTTTTTCTTTTTCTTCCCTCTCTTCCTGTAGTTTTCGCACCAACAAAGGTCTGGGATACTCTGCACACTTTGTGGGCGGCTGTTTGATTGTGACCTCGTTAAAGTCCAAGGGGAAGGGATTCCAGCACTGTGTGAAATATGACTTCAAACCACAGAAGGTAGGCAGACGGCGAGGCCGACAGATACTGTCCTGTGGGAGAGACACACACAAACCTAGCACTCATAAAACATAGAAACACGTGCTAAGTAGGACACACAAACATGTTCTCTTTCGCATAGGACACACAGAGAACAAATTGTACGCAGGCATAGTACACATACACTGCCCTCTCGTCTAGGCCCTTTGGGAGGAAGCATAGTCATCTGGTCCTTCCTCTGGGGCCCAGTAATGTCAGAGCAGAACAGTGAAAATAGGATAGCAGGAACGAGAGAGAGGGATGATGTAATGGGACACGACACACAGCCAGACCATAGCACCCAGACCCAATCAAGCCCAACAGCATCCGTGAGATCCATGGTGCCCCTGGCCAATTAAAACACCCCTTGTGGAACAACGCTACTCTACTTCCTCCTCAGACTCAGAACCTCATTCTATCTTTAGGCCTCTGTATTCCACGGTCGGTCTTATCTCCCAAGCTGTCTGCCTGGTAACTCTAATAACCTATTTCACTGGATTCTTCCAATGTCTGACAGATCTGAGCAGCCGATGTAGGTGGGATTGTAGCCCAAGGGGTTTAGGAGCTGATCGGGCGATGTCCCATGTATCATAAGGGTAACTCTGTGAAGGCAGCTAGGAATGAGGCTAAAATTAAGGCTGGCCAATGCTTTTTAGCTCGTTTGCAGTCTGCTGCTGCCAATGTGAAACTCATGATAACATAGCCTATTATTCATTGACCTTGTTAGTAGCTTCATTACCATTGTTCTTAATTAAATTATAATTTAAAACATTATAACAACAACAACAAAAATGTGTGAAACTGGTGAGGTGTTTACGGTGTTAGGTCCATAGAAATCTAATCTCATTCTAGTGCTGTGGTTAAGTTGTTGTTTCAGTGGTACATGGTGACCATGGTGGTTAAGTTGTTGTTGTTTTAGTGGTACATGGTGACCATGGTGGTTACGTTGTTTCAGTGGTACATGGTGACCATGGTGGTTAAGTTGTTTCAGTGGTACATGGTGACCATGGTGGTTAAGTTGTTTCAGTGGTACATGGTGACCATGGTGGTTAAGTTGTTGTTGTTTTAGTGGTACATGGTCACCATGGTGGTTAAGTTGTTGTTGTTTCAGTGGTACATGGTGACCATGGTGGTTAAGTTGTTGTTTCAGTGGTACATGGTGACCATGGTGGTTACGTTGTTGTTGTTTCAGTGGTACATGGTGACCATGGTGGTTACGTTGTTGTTGTTTCAGTGGTACATGGTGACCATGGTGGTTACATTGTTGTTGTTTCAGTGGTACATGGTGACCATGGTGGTTAAGTTGTTGTTTCAGTGGTACATGGTGACCATGGTGGTTAAGTTGGTGTTTCAGTGGTACATGGTGACCATGGTGGTTAAGTTGGTGTTTCAGTGGTACATGGTGACCATGGTGGTTAAGTTGGTGTTTCAGTGGTACATGGTGACCATGGTGGTTGTTGTTTCAGTGGTACATGGTGACCATGGTGGTTACGTTGTTGTTGTTTCAGTGGTACATGGTGACCATGGTGGTTACGTTGTTGTTGTTTCAGTGGTACATGGTGACCATGGTGGTTAAGTTGTTGTTGTTTCAGTGGTACATGGTGACCATGGTGGTTAAGTTGTTGTTGTTTCAGTGGTACATGGTGACCATGGTGGTTAAGTTGTTGTTTCAGTGGTACATGGTGACCATGGTGGTTACGTTGTTGTTGTTTCAGTGGAACATGGTGACCATGGTGGTTACGTTGTTGTTGTTTCAGTGGTACATGGTGACCATGGTGGTTAAGTTGTTGTTGTTTCAGTGGTACATGGTGACCATGGTGGTTAAGTTGGTGTTTCAGTGGTACATGGTGACCATGGTGGTTGTTGTTTCAGTGGAACATGGTGACCATGGTGGTTGTTGTTTCAGTGTTACATGGTGACCATGGTGGTTAAGTTGTTGTTGTTTCAGTGGTACATGGTCACCATGGTGGTTAAGTTGTTGTTGTTTCAGTGGTACATGGTGACCATGGTGGTTACGTTGTTGTTTCAGTGGTACATGGTGACCATGGTGGTTACGTTGTTGTTGTTTCAGTGGTACATGGTGACCCTGGTGGTTACATTGTTGTTGTTTCAGTGGTACATGGTGACCATGGTGGTTAAGTTGTTGTTGTTTCAGTGGTACATGGTCACCATGGTGGTTAAGTTGTTGTTGTTTCAGTGGTACATGGTGACCATGGTGGTTAAGTTGTTGTTTCAGTGGTACATGGTGACCATGGTGGTTAAGTTGTTGTTTCAGTGGTACATGGTGACCATGGTGGTTACGTTGTTGTTGTTTCAGTGGTACATGGTGACCATGGTGGTTACGTTGTTGTTGTTTCAGTGGTACATGGTGACCATGGTGGTTACGTTGTTGTTGTTTCAGTGGTACATGGTGACCATGGTGGTTACGTTGTTGTTGTTTCAGTGGTACATGGTGACCATGGTGGTTAAGTTGGTGTTTCAGTGGTACATGGTGACCATGGTGGTTAAGTTGTTGTTTCAGTGGTACATGGTGACCATGGTGGTTAAGTTGTTGTTTCAGTGGTACATGGTGACCATGGTGGTTAAGTTGTTGTTGTTTCAGTGGTACATGGTGACCATGGTGGTTAAGTTGTTGTTGTTTCAGTGGTACATGGTGACCATGGTGGTTAAGTTGTTGTTGTTTCAGTGGTACATGGTGACCATGGTGGTTAAGTTGTTGTTTCAGTGGTACATGGTGACCATGGTGGTTGTTGTTTCAGTGTTACATGGTGACCATGGTTGTTAAGTTGTTGTTTCAGTGGTACATGGTGACCATGGTGGTTACGTTGTTTCAGTGGTACATGGTGACCATGGTGGTTAAGTTGTTGTTGTTTCAGTGGTACATGGTCACCATGGTGGTTAAGTTGTTGTTGTTTCAGTGGTACATGGTGACCATGGTGGTTACGTTGTTGTTTCAGTGGTACATGGTGACCATGGTGGTTACGTTGTTGTTGTTTCAGTGGTACATGGAGACCATGGTGGTTACGTTGTTGTTGTTTCAGTGGTACATGGTGACCATGGTGGTTACGTTGTTGTTGTTTCAGTGGTACATGGTGACCATGGTGGTTACGTTGTTGTTGTTTCAGTGGTACATGGTGACCATGGTGGTTAAGTTGGTGTTTCAGTGGTACATGGTGACCATGGTGGTTAAGTTGTTGTTTCAGTGGTACATGGTGACCATGGTGGTTAAGTTGTTGTTGTTTCAGTGGTACATGGTGACCATGGTGGTTAAGTTGTTGTTGTTTCAGTGGTACATGGTGACCATGGTGGTTAAGTTGTTGTTGTTTCAGTGGTACATGGTGACCATGGTGGTTAAGTTGTTGTTGTTTCAGTGGTACATGGTGACCATGGTGGTTAAGTTGTTGTTTCAGTGGTACATGGTGACCATGGTGGTTGTTGTTTCAGTGGTACATGGTGACCATGGTGGTTGTTGTTTCAGTGTTACATGGTGACCATGGTTGTTACGTTGTTGTTTCAGTGGTACATGGTGACCATGGTGGTTACGTTGTTTCAGTGGTACATGGTCACCATGGTGGTTAAGTTGTTGTTGTTTCAGTGGTACATGGTCACCATGGTGGTTAAGTTGTTGTTGTTTCAGTGGTACATGGTGACCATGGTGGTTACGTTGTTGTTGTTTCAGTGGTACATGGAGACCATGGTGGTTACGTTGTTGTTTCAGTGGTACATGGTGACCATGGTGGTTAAGTTGTTGTTGTTTCAGTGGTACATGGTCACCATGGTGGTTAAGTTGTTGTTGTTTCAGTGGTACATGGTCACCATGGTGGTTAAGTTGTTGTTGTTTCAGTGGTACATGGTGACCATGGTGGTTACGTTGTTTCAGTGGTACATGGTGACCATGGTGGTTAAGTTGTTGTTTCAGTGGTACATGGTGACCATGGTGGTTAAGTTGTTGTTTCAGTGGTACATGGTGACCATGGTGGTTACGTTGTTGTTGTTTCAGTGGTACATGGTGACCATGGTGGTTACGTTGTTGTTGTTTCAGTGGTACATGGTGACCATGGTGGTTACGTTGTTGTTGTTTCAGTGGTACATGGTGACCATGGTGGTTAAGTTGTTGTTTCAGTGGTACATGGTGACCATGGTGGTTAAGTTGGTGTTTCAGTGGTACATGGTGACCATGGTGGTTAAGTTGGTGTTTCAGTGGTACATGGTGACCATGGTGGTTAAGTTGTTGTTTCAGTGGTACATGGTGACCATGGTGGTTAAGTTGTTGTTTCAGTGGTACATGGTGACCATGGTGGTTAAGTTGTTGTTTCAGTGGTACATGGTGACCATGGTGGTTAAGTTGTTGTTTCAGTGGTACATGGTGACCATGGTGGTTACATTGTTGTTGTTTCAGTGGTACATGGTGACCATGGTGGTTACGTTGTTGTGGTACATGGTGACCATGGTGGTTACGTTGTTTCAGTGGTACATGGTGATCATGGTGGTTAAGTTGTTGTTTCAGTGGTACATGGTGACCATGGTGGTTACGTTGTTGTTGTTTCAGTGGTACATGGTGACCATGGTGGTTACATTGTTGTTGTTTCAGTGGTACATGGTGACCATGGTGGTTAAGTTGTTGTTGTTTCAGTGGTACATGGTGACCATGGTGGTTACGTTGTTTCAGTGGTACATGGTGACCATGGTGGTTAAGTTGTTGTTTCAGTGGTACATGGTGACCATGGTGGTTAAGTTGTTGTTGTTTCAGTGGTACATGGTGACCATGGTGGTTACGTTGTTGTTGTTTCAGTGGTACATGGTGACCATGGTGGTTAAGTTGTTGTTTCAGTGGTACATGGTGACCATGGTGGTTACATTGTTTCAGTGGTACATGGTGACCATGGTGGTTAAGTTGGTGTTTCAGTGGTACATGGTGACCATGGTGTTTAAGTTGTTGTTTCAGTGGTACATGGTGACCATGGTGGTTAAGTTGTTGTTTCAGTGGTACATGGTGACCATGGTGGTTAAGTTGTTGTTTCAGTGGTACATGGTGACCATGGTGGTTACGTTGTTGTTGTTTCAGTGGAACATGGTGACCATGGTGGTTGTTGTTTCAGTGGTACATGGTGACCATGGTGGTTACGTTGTTGTTGTTTCAGTGGTACATGGTGACCATGGTGGTTACGTTGTTGTTGTTTCAGTGGTACATGGTGACCATGGTGGTTACGTTGTTGTTGTTTCAGTGGTACATGGTGACCATGGTGGTTAAGTTGTTGTTGTTGTTTCAGTGGAACATGGTGACCATGGTGGTTGTTGTTTCAGTGTTACATGGTGACCATGGTGGTTAAGTTGTTGTTGTTTCAGTGGTACATGGTCACCATGGTGGTTAAGTTGTTGTTGTTTCAGTGGTACATGGTGACCATGGTGGTTACGTTGTTGTTTCAGTGGTACATGGTGACCATGGTGGTTACGTTGTTGTTGTTTCAGTGGTACATGGTGACCATGGTGGTTACATTGTTGTTGTTTCAGTGGTACATGGTGACCATGGTGGTTAAGTTGTTGTTGTTTCAGTGGTACATGGTCACCATGGTGGTTAAGTTGTTGTTGTTTCAGTGGTACATGGTGACCATGGTGGTTAAGTTGTTGTTGTTTCAGTGGTACATGGTGACCATGGTGGTTACGTTGTTGTTGTTTCAGTGGTACATGGTGACCATGGTGGTTACGTTGTTGTTGTTTCAGTGGTACATGGTGACCATGGTGGTTACGTTGTTGTTGTTTCAGTGGTACATGGTGACCATGGTGGTTAAGTTGGTGTTTCAGTGGTACATGGTGACCATGGTGGTTAAGTTGTTGTTTCAGTGGTACATGGTGACCATGGTGGTTAAGTTGTTGTTGTTTCAGTGGTACATGGTGACCATGGTGGTTAAGTTGTTGTTGTTTCAGTGGTACATGGTGACCATGGTGGTTAAGTTGTTGTTGTTTCAGTGGTACATGGTGACCATGGTGGTTAAGTTGTTGTTGTTTCAGTGGTACATGGTGACCATGGTGGTTAAGTTGTTGTTTCAGTGGTACATGGTGACCATGGTGGTTGTTGTTTCAGTGTTACATGGTGACCATGGTTGTTAAGTTGTTGTTTCAGTGGTACATGGTGACCATGGTGGTTACGTTGTTTCAGTGGTACATGGTGACCATGGTGGTTAAGTTGTTGTTGTTTCAGTGGTACATGGTGACCATGGTGGTTACGTTGTTGTTTCAGTGGTACATGGTGACCATGGTGGTTACGTTGTTGTTGTTTCAGTGGTACATGGAGACCATGGTGGTTACGTTGTTGTTGTTTCAGTGGTAACAATGGTGACCATGGTGGTTAAGTTGTTGTTGTTTCAGTGGTACATGGTCACCATGGTGGTTAAGTTGTTGTTGTTTCAGTGGTACATGGTCAACATGGTGGTTAAGTGTTGTTTTTCAGTGTAACATGGTGACCATGGTGGTTACGTTGTTTCAGTGGTACATGGGTGACCATGGTGGTTAAGTTGTTGTTTTCAGTGGTACATGGTGACCATGGTGGTTTAAAGTTGTTGTTTCGTGGTAATTGGTACCATGGTGGTTACGTTGTTTTGTTGTTTCGTGGTACTTGGTGACCATGGTGGTTACGTTGTTGTTGTTTCAGTGGGTACCTGGTGACCATGGTGGTTACGTTGTTGTTGTTTCAGTGGTACATGGTGACCATGGTGTTACGTTGTTGTTGTTTCATGGTACTGTGACCATGGTGTTCCTTGTTGTTGGGTTCAGTGGTACATGTTGACCATGGTGGGTTTACGTGTTGTTGTTTCAGTGGTACATGTGACCATGGTGGTTAAGTTGGTGTTTTCAGTGGTATCATGGTGACCATGGTGGTTACGTTTTGTTGTTTCAGTGGTACATGGTGACCATGGTGGTTACGTGTGTTGTTTCAGTGGTACATGGTGACCATGGTGGTTAAGTTGTTGTTTCAGTGGTACATGGTGACCATGGTGGTAAGTTGGTGTTTCAGTGGTACATGGTGACCATGGTGGTTACGTTGTTGTTGTTTCAGTGGTACATGGTGACCATGGTGGTTACATTGTTGTTGTTTCAGTGGTACATGGTGACCATGGTGGTTAAGTTGTTGTTGTTTCAGTGGTACATGGTCACCATGGTGGTTTAAGTTGTTGTTGTTTCAGTGGTACATGGTGACCATGGTGGTTACGTTGTTTCAGTGGTACATGGTGACCATGGTGGTTAAGTTGTTGTGTTCAGTGGACATGGTGACCATGGTGGTTAAGTTGTTGTTGTTTCAGTGGTACATGGTGACCATGGTGGTTAAGTTGTTGTTGTTTCAGTGGTACATGGTCACCATGGTGGTTAAGTTGTTGTCATGGTGGTTTACTGTTGTTTCAGTGGTACATGTGACCATGGTGGTTATTGTTGTTGTTTCAGTGGTACATGGTGACCATGGTGGTTACGTTGTTGTTCAGTGGTACATGGTGACCATGGTGGTTAAAGTTGTTGTTTTGTTTCAGTGGTACATTGGTGACCATGGTGGTTAAGTTGTTGTTTTCAGTGGTACATGTGGACCATGGTGGTTACGTTGTTGTTGTTTTCAGTGGTACATGGTGACCATGGTGGTTGTTGTTGTTGTTTCAGTGGTACATGGTGACCATGTGGTTAGTTGTTGTGTTTTCAGTGGTACATGGTGACCATGGTGGTTAGGTTTGTTGTTTCAGTGGTACATGGTGACCATGGTGGTTAAGTTGGTTGTTTCAGTGGTACATGGTGACCATGGTGGTTCAGTTGGTGTTTTCAGTGGTACATGGTGACCATGGTGGTTATTTGTTGTTTCAGTGGTACATGTGACCATGGTGGTTAAGTTTGTTGTTTCAGTGGTACATGGTGGTGGTTAGTTGTTGTTTTTCAGTGGTACATGGTGACCATGGTGGTTAACGTTGTTGTTGTTTCAGTGGTACATGGTGACCATGGTGGTTCGTTTTGTTGTTTCAGTGGTACATGGTGACATGGTGGTTAGTTGTTGTTTGTCGTGTACATGGTGACCATGGTGGTTAATTTTGTTTTTCAGTGGTACATGGTGACCATGGTGGTGTTGTTGTTTCAGTGGTACATGGTGACCATGGTGGTTAAGTTGTTGTTGTTTCAGTGGTACATGGTGACCATGGTGGTTGTTGTTTCAGTGGTACATGGTGACCATGGTGGTTAAGTTGTTGTTGTTGTTTCAGTGGAACATGGTGACCATGGTGGTTGTTGTTTCAGTGTTACATGGTGACCATGGTTGTTAAGTTGTTGTTTCAGTGGTACATGGTGACCATGGTGGTTACGTTGTTTCAGTGGTACATGGTGACCATGGTGGTTAAGTTGTTGTTGTTTCAGTGGTACATGGTCACCATGGTGGTTAAGTTGTTGTTGTTTCAGTGGTACATGGTGACCATGGTGGTTACGTTGTTGTTTCAGTGGTACATGGTGACCATGGTGGTTACGTTGTTGTTGTTTCAGTGGTACATGGAGACCATGGTGGTTACGTTGTTGTTGTTTCAGTGGTACATGGTGACCATGGTGGTTAAGTTGTTGTTGTTTCAGTGGTACATGGTCACCATGGTGGTTAAGTTGTTGTTGTTTCAGTGGTACATGGTGACCATGGTGGTTACGTTGTTTCAGTGGTACATGGTGACCATGGTGGTTAAGTTGTTGTTTCAGTGGTACATGGTGACCATGGTGGTTAAGTTGTTGTTTCAGTGGTACATGGTGACCATGGTGGTTACGTTGTTGTTGTTTCAGTGGTACATGGTGACCATGGTGGTTACGTTGTTGTTGTTTCAGTGGTACATGGTGACCATGGTGGTTACGTTGTTGTTGTTTCAGTGGTACATGGTGACCATGGTGGTTACGTTGTTGTTGTTTCAGTGGTACATGGTGACCATGGTGGTTAAGTTGTTGTTTCAGTGGTACATGGTGACCATGGAGGTTAAGTTGTTGTTTCAGTGGTACATGGTGACCATGGTGGTTAAGTTGTTGTTTCAGTGGTACATGGTGACCATGGTGGTTAAGTTGTTGTTTCAGTGGTACATGGTGACCATGGTGGTTAAGTTGTTGTTTCAGTGGTACATGGTGACCATGGTGGTTAAGTTGTTGTTTCAGTGGTACATGGTGACCATGGTGGTTACATTGTTGTTGTTTCAGTGGTACATGGTGACCATGGTGGTTACATTGTTGTTGTTTCAGTGGTACATGGTGACCATGGTGGTTACGTTGTTTCAGTGGTACATGGTGATCATGGTGGTTAAGTTGTTGTTTCAGTGGTACATGGTGACCATGGTGGTTACGTTGTTGTTGTTTCAGTGGTACATGGTGACCATGGTGGTTACATTGTTGTTGTTTCAGTGGTACATGGTGACCATGGTGGTTAAGTTGTTGTTGTTTCAGTGGTACATGGTGACCATGGTGGTTACGTTGTTTCAGTGGTACATGGTGACCATGGTGGTTAAGTTGTTGTTTCAGTGGTACATGGTGACCATGGTGGTTAAGTTGTTGTTTCAGTGGTACATTGTGACCATGGTGGTTACGTTGTTGTTGTTTCAGTGGTACATTGTGACCATGGTGGTTACGTTGTTGTTGTTTCAGTGGTACATGGTGACCATGGTGGTTACGTTGTTGTTGTTTCAGTGGTACATGGTGACCATGGTGGTTAAGTTGTTGTTTCAGTGGTACATGGTGACCATGGTGGTTACATTGTTTCAGTGGTACATGGTGACCATGGTGGTTAAGTTGGTGTTTCAGTGGTACATGGTGACCATGGTGGTTAAGTTGTTGTTTCAGTGGTACATGGTGACCATGGTGGTTAAGTTGTTGTTTCAGTGGTACATGGTGACCATGGTGGTTAAGTTGTTGTTTCAGTGGTACATAGTGACCATGGTGGTTACGTTGTTGTTGTTTCAGTGGAACATGGTGACCATGGTGGTTGTTGTTTCAGTGGTACATGGTGACCATGGTGGTTACGTTGTTGTTGTTTCAGTGGTACATGGTGACCATGGTGGTTACGTTGTTGTTGTTTCAGTGGTACATGGTGACCATGGTGGTTACGTTGTTGTTGTTTCAGTGGTACATGGTGACCATGGTGGTTAAGTTGTTGTTGTTTCAGTGGTACATGGTGACCATGGTGGTTACGTTGTTGTTGTTTCAGTGGTACATGGTGACCATGGTGGTTACGTTGTTGTTGTTTCAGTGGTACATGGTGACCATGGTGGTTACGTTGTTGTTGTTTCAGTGGTACATGGTGACCATGGTGGTTAAGTTGTTGTTGTTTCAGTGGTACATGGTGACCATGGTGGTTAAGTTGTTGTTGTTTCAGTGGTACATGGTGACCATGGTGGTTAAGTTGTTGTTGTTTCAGTGGTACATGGTGACCATGGTGGTTGTTGTTTCAGTGGTACATGGTGACCATGGTGGTTAAGTTGTTGTTGTTTCAGTGGTCATGGTCACCATGGTGGTTAAGTTGTTGTTGTTTCAGTGGTACATGGTGACCATGGTGGTTACGTTGTTGTTGTTTCAGTGGTTCATGGTGACCATGGTGGTTACGTTGTTGTTTCAGTGGTACATGGTGACCATGGTGGTTACGTTGTTGTTGTTTCAGTGGTACATGGTGACCATGGTGGTTACGTTGTTGTTGTTTCAGTGGTACATGGTGACCATGGTGGTTAAGTTGTTGTTTCAGTGGTACATGGTGACCATGGTGGTTACGTTGTTGTTGTTTCAGGGGTTCATGGTGACCATGGTGGTTACGTTGTTGTTGTTTCAGTGGTACATGGTGACCATGGTGGTTACGTTGTTGTTGTTTCAGTGGTACATGGTGACCATGGTGGTTATGTTGTTGTTGTTTCAGTGGTACATGGTGACCATGGTGGTTATGTTGTTGTTGTTTCAGTGGTACATGGTGACCATGGTGGTTAAGTTGTTGTTGTTTCAGTGGTTCATGGTGACCATGGTGGTTACGTTGTTGTTTCAGTGGTTCATGGTGACCATGGTGGTTACGTTGTTGTTGTTTCAGTGGTACATTGTGACCATGGTGGTTACGTTGTTGTTGTTTCAGTGGTACATGGTGACCATGGTGGTTATGTTGTTGTTGTTTCAGTGGTACATGGTGACCATGGTGGTTAAGTTGTTGTTGTTTCAGTGGTACATGGTGACCATGGTGGTTACATTGTTTCAGTGGTACATGGTGACCATGGTGGTTAAGTTGGTGTTTCAGTGGTACATGGTGACCATGGTGGTTAAGTTGTTGTTTCAGTGGTACATGGTGACCATGGTGGTTAAGTTGTTGTTTCAGTGGTACATGGTGACCATGGTGGTTAAGTTGTTGTTTCAGTGGTACATGGTGACCATGGTGGTTACGTTGTTGTTGTTTCAGTGGAACATGGTGACCATGGTGGTTGTTGTTTCAGTGGTACATGGTGACCATGGTGGTTACGTTGTTGTTGTTTCAGTGGTACATGGTGACCATGGTGGTTACGTTGTTGTTGTTTCAGTGGTACATGGTGACCATGGTGGTTACGTTGTTTCAGTGGTACATGGTGACCATGGTGGTTAAGTTGTTGTTGTTTCAGTGGTACATGGTGACCATGGTGGTTACGTTGTTGTTGTTTCAGTGGTACATGGTGACCATGGTGGTTACGTTGTTGTTGTTTCAGTGGTACATGGTGACCATGGTGGTTACGTTGTTGTTGTTTCAGTGGTACATGGTGACCATGGTGGTTAAGTTGTTGTTGTTTCAGTGGTACATGGTGACCATGGTGGTTAAGTTGTTGTTGTTTCAGTGGTACATGGTGACCATGGTGGTTAAGTTGTTGTTGTTTCAGTGGTACATGGTGACCATGGTGGTTAAGTTGTTGTTGTTTCAGTGGTACATGGTGACCATGGTGGTTGTTGTTTCAGTGGTACATGGTGACCATGGTGGTTAAGTTGTTGTTGTTTCAGTGGTATATGGTGACCATGGTGGTTACGTTGTTGTTGTTTCAGTGGTTCATGGTGACCATGGTGGTTACGTTGTTGTTTCAGTGGTACATGGTGACCATGGTGGTTACGTTGTTGTTGTTTCAGTGGTACATGGTGACCATGGTGGTTACGTTGTTGTTGTTTCAGTGGTACATGGTGACCATGGTGGTTAAGTTGTTGTTTCAGTGGTACATGGTGACCATGGTGGTTACGTTGTTGTTGTTTCAGGGGTTCATGGTGACCATGGTGGTTACGTTGTTGTTGTTTCAGTGGTACATGGTGACCATGGTAGTTAAGTTGTTGTTTCAGTGGTACATGGTGACCATGGTGGTTAAGTTGTTGTTTCAGTGGTACATGGTGACCATGGTGGTTGTTGTTTCAGTGGTACATGGTGACCATGGTGGTTACGTTGTTGTTGTTTCAGTGGTACATGGTGACCATGGTGGTTACGTTGTTGTTGTTTCAGTGGTACATGGTGACCATGGTGGTTACGTTGTTGTTGTTTCAGTGGTACATGGTGACCATGGTGGTTACGTTGTTGTTGTTTCAGTGGTACATGGTGACCATGGTGGTTACGTTGTTGTTGTTTCAGTGGTACATGGTGACCATGGTGGTTACGTTGTTGTTGTTTCAGTGGTACATGGTGACCATGGTGGTTAAGTTGTTGTTGTTTCAGTGGTACATGGTGACCATGGTGGTTAAGTTGTTGTTTCAGTGGTTCATGGTGACCACGGTGGTTACGTTGTTGTTTCAGTGGTTCATGGTGACCATGGTGGTTACGTTGTTGTTGTTTCAGTGGTACATGGTGACCATGGTGGTTACGTTGTTGTTGTTTCAGTGGTACATGGTGACCATGGTGGTTACGTTGTTGTTGTTTCAGTGGTACATGGTGACCATGGTGGTTAAGTTGTTGTTTCAGTGGTACATGGTGACCATGGTGGTTACGTTGTTGTTTCAGTGGTTCATGGTGACCATGGTGGTTACGTTGTTGTTGTTTCAGTGGTACATGGTGACCATGGTGGTTACGTTGTTGTTGTTTCAGTGGTACATGGTGACCATGGTGGTTACGTTGTTGTTGTTTCAGTGGTACATAGTGACCATGGTGGTTACGTTGTTGTTGTTTCAGTGGTACATGGTGACCATGGTGGTTACGTTGTTGTTGTTTCAGTGGTACATGGTGACCATGGTGGTTAAGTTGTTGTTGTTTCAGTGGTACATGGTGACCATGGTGGTTAAGTTGTTGTTGTTTCAGTGGTACATGGTGACCATGGTGGTTAAGTTGTTGTTGTTTCAGTGGTACATGGTGACCATGGTGGTTACGTTGTTGTTGTTTCAGTGGTACAATGTGACCATGGTGGTTACGTTGTTGTTGTTTCAGTGGTACATGGTGACCATGGTGGTTGTTGTTTCAGTGGTACATGGTGACCATAGTGGTTGTTGTTTCAGTGGTACATGGTGACCATGGTGGTTGTTGTTTCAGTGGTACATGGTGACCATGGTGGTTGTTGTTTCAGTGGTACATGGTGACCATGGTGGTTAAGTTGTTGTTGTTTCAGTGGTACATGGTGGCCATGGTGGTTGTTGTTTCAGTGGTACATGGTGACCATGGTGGATGTTGTTTCAGTGGTACATGGTGACCATGGTGGTTGTTGTTTCAGTGGTACATGGTGACCATGGTGGTTGTTGTTTCAGTGGTACATGGTGCCCATGGTGGATGTTGTTTCAGTGGTACATGGTGACCATGTTGGTTGTTGTTTCAGTGGTACATGGTGACCATGGTGGTTACGTTGTTGTTGTTTCAGTGGTACATGGTGACCATGGTGGTTAAGTTGTTGTTGTTTCAGTGGTGCATGGTGACCATGGTGGTTGTTGTTTCAGTGGTACATGGTGACCATGGTGGTTGTTGTTTCAGTGGTACATGGTGACCATGGTGGTTGTTGTTTCAGTGGTACATGGTGACCATGGTGGATGTTGTTTCAGTGGTACATGGTGACCATGGTGGTTGTTGTTTCAGTGGTACATGGTGACCATGGTGGTTGTTGTTTCAGTGGTACATGGTGACCATGGTGGTTGTTGTTTCAGTGGTACATGGTGACCATGGTGGTTAAGTTGTTGTGTGTTGTTGTTTCAGTGGTACATGGTGACCATCGTTCACGTCTACAACCGCTGGAAGAACAGTGAGATCAGCTGCTACGTCAATGGAGAGCTCGCCTCCTACGGAGAAATCACCTGGTTCGTCAACACCAGCGACGTAAGTAGCATTCGATCCATACTATACTGATCATTGTTGTTATAATGCTATTCCTGTAGTAACCACAAACCTCTACTCTCACACAACCATTCCTACCCATCTATGCTGTGTAATGGAATATAGCTGAACCTAGAAGTTGTGCTAGTGGTTGTTATGCATGTGTGTAACCAAAAGTATATTTTGATGCCAATTATCAATCAAAACATTTCTCTGAAGTCATCAATCAATCAACAAGAAAGCCTTGAAGCTGTCCATCCAGAACTCTTCAATTTGAACCATTGTGCTTTGCATAAAATGGTTTCCACACAAAGACGTATGGTATATGTTGTGATTGATATTCCACGGAGAACCATTGTTACTGCAGTACAGGTTGTTAGAAGAGGACAGCACCTCCCCACAGGCCCCACTCTTTCTGATTGATTGATATAATCACTGTCTCAGCTGACAGAGGGATCAGGGGTGAAACCACACTCTTTATCTCTCTGCCTCTCTCTCTCTCTCTGCCTCTCTCTCTCTCTCTCTGCCTCTCTCTCTCTCTCTGCCTCTCTCTCTCTCTCTCTGCCTCTCTCTCTCTCTCTGCCTCTCTCTCTCTCTCTGCCTCTCTCTCTCTCTCTCTCTCTGCCTCTCTGCCTCTCTCTCTCTCTCTCTCTCTCTCTCTCTCTGCCTCTCTCGCTCTCTCTCTTTCTCTCTCTGCCTCTTTCTCTCTCTGCCTCTTTCTCTCTGCCTCTCTCTCTGCCTCTCTCTCGCTCTCTGCCTCTCTTGGTCTCCTCACATGGATGGAACTGGGTCTGTAACAGGGAAGGGAGATGAGTTGCATAATGAGCTGTGTAGTTGAAGATACACCCATACTCGTATGTATGAGATTCTGTCATGGTTCTCCAGAATGCTTTATCTCTGTCTCTCGTGCGAAAACAAGATTCTCACGTCAGCTTTTAGCCAAATGAAGATGCTTTTCTAATGCAATCCTCTTGGCGTGACAGTGTCACAGAGGGCCTCGATACCCTACAGTAGTTATGGCTGATTGAGACATCTCTCCCTCCTTGATAACAATGCTCAGCTCATCCCCTGCCTATTTACACATGCTCTAGTAAACATACAGAAGGGAACGGATGAATAGAAATGTATGTTATCTCTATGCCGATGGTGTGTCGATTCAGACTCAGACATGCTGTTTGAGTTGTCATAGTTATCTTTATTAATGCTTGTTCAATTCTCCTTCCCTGTTTCCTTCCTTCCTCCCTTCAGACTTTCGACAAGTGTTTCCTGGGTTCGTCAGAGACGGCGGACGCCAACCGTGTGTTCTGTGGTCAGATGGGGGCGGTGTATCTGTTTGGCGAGGCCCTCAGTGCAGCCCAGATCCTGGCCATCTACCAGCTGGGGCCTGGTTACAAGGTAGGTAGAGGCAAAGCCCAGTCATCATGCAGTATTCAGTAGTCCCACTGTTCCAAAACGCCCGGACATTTGGATACCCCATAGATCAAACAAGGAAGGCCTGCACTCATCAATTTGATGTGAAACATTAATGATTGTGGATCTTCCTCCTTTCTCCTATCATGAATTATTTCAAGATACACTACAGACTATCACTAGTAGTGTGTAAGGTTTAAACCCAACAGAAAAATATAAATGAAAGTCACACTCAAGTCTCCTTCCTGTTAATTGATTTGACGTCTGCCGTGTCTCTCAGGGCACGTTCAAGTACAAGGCTGAGAGTGACCTCCTGTTTGCTGAGCACCACAAGACCCTACTGTACGACGGCAAGCTGTCCTCCTGCATCTCCTTCTCCTACAACCCCCGCGCCACCGACGCTCAGCTGTGCCTGGAGTCCTCCCCCAAGGACAACGCCTCCATCTTCGTCCACTCGCCACACGCACTCATGCTGCAGGTACGGACACACACACACACCTACACACACACACACACACACACACACACACACACACACACACACACACACACACACACACACACACACACACACACACACACACACACACATAAACGCGCGCAAACTCACACTCATACATAGAAATTTGGTTTTGGCAGTGCTACTGCACCAACATGTAAACCATCTACGCTAGACATCTAGTCAATGTTGAAAAAAGTTATCAATCCACCCTGACTAATGGCACTTCTGCAGGTTATTCTTATCCCCTACTCCGGTTCCTCAGCCACTTGTTACACACACACACACGTTTTGTTCTTCTATCTTCATGGGATCTACAATTTAATTTCCATTCAAAATCCTATTTTCCCTGACCCCTAACCTGTAACCCAAACACACACCTACACACACACACACACACACCTACACACACACACACACACCTACACACACACACACACACACCTACACACACACCTACACACACACACACACACCTACACACACACCTACACACACACCTACACACACACACACACCTACACACACACACCTACACACCTACACACACCTACACACCTACACACACCTACACACCTACACACACACACCTACACACACACACCTACACATCTACACACACCTACACACCTACACACACCTACACACACACACACACACACCTACACACACACACACCTACACACACCTACACACACACACACACACACCTACACACACACCTACACACACACCTACACACATACCTACACACACACACACACCTACACACCTACACACATACCTACACACACACACACACCTACACACACACACACACACCTACACACCTACACACACACACACACACCTACACACACACACACCTACACACCTACACACACACACACACACACACCTACACACCTACACACCTACACACACACCTACACACACCTACACACACACACACACACCTACACACACACACACACACACACACACACCTACACACACACCTACACACCTACACACACACCTACACACACCTTCATACACATACACACACCTACACACACACCTACACACACACACACATACACACACACCTTCACACACATACACACACACCTTCACACACATACACACACACCTTCACACACACACACACACACACACACACACCTTCATACACATACACACACACACCTTCATACACATACACACACACACCTTCATACACATATACACACACACCTTCATACACCTACACACACCTACACACACCTACACACACCTACACACACCTTCATACACCTACACACACCTACACACACCTACACACACACCTACACACACACACACCTACACACACACACCTACACACACACACCTACACACACACACCTACACACACCTACACACACACACACCTACACACACACCTACACACCTACACACACACACCTACACACACACACACACACACCTACACACACACACACACACACACACACACACACACACCTACACACACACACACCTACACACACACACACCTACACACCTACACACCTACACACACACACACACCTACACACACACACACACACACACCTACACACCTACACACACACACACACCTACACACCTACACACACACCTACACACACCTACACACACACACACACCTACACACACACACACACACACCTACACACACACCTACACACCTACACACACACCTACACACACCTTCATACACATACACACACCTACACACACACCTACACACACACACACATACACACACACCTTCACACACATACACACACACCTTCACACACATACACACACACCTTCACACACACACACACACACACACACACACACACACACACACACACACACACATACACACACACACCTTCATACACATACACACACACACCTTCATACACATACACACACACACCTTCATACACATACACACACACCTTCATACACATATACACACACACCTTCATACACCTACACACACCTACACACACCTACACACACCTTCATACACCTTCATACACCTACACACACCTACACACACACCTACACACACCTACACACACACACCTACACACACACACCTACACACACACACCTACACACACACACCTACACACACACACACCTACACACACACACACACCTACACACACACACACACCTACACACACACACCTACACACCTACACACACACACACCTACACACCTACACACACACACACACACCTACACACACACACACACACACACACACACCTACACACACACACACCTACACACACACCTACACACACCTACACACACCTACACACACACACCTACACACACACACCTACACACACACACCTACACACACACACCTACACACACACACCTACACACACACACCTACACACACACACACACCTACACACACACACACACCTACACACACCTACTGTACACCTACACACACCTACACACACCTACACCTACACACACCTACACACACACACCTACACACACACACACACCTACACACACACCTACACACACACACCTACACACACACACCTACACACACACCTACACACACACACACACACCTACACACACACACACCTACACACACCTACACACACCTACACACACACCTACACACACACACCTACACACCTACACACACACCTACACACACACACCTACACACACACACCTACACCTACACACACCTACACCTACACACACCTACACACACCTACACACACACCTACACACACACCTACACACACACCTACACACACCTACACACACACCTACACACACACACCTACACACACACACCTACACCTACACACACCTACACCTACACACACCTACACACACCTACACACACACCTACACACACACCTACACACACACCTACACACACCTACACACACACCTACACCTACACACACCTACACACACCTACACACACCTACACACACCTACACACACCTACACACACACACACCTACACACACACACACACACATACACACACACCTTCATACACATACCTACACACACACACACACACCTTCACACACATACACACACACCTTCACACACATACACACACACCTTCACACACATACACACACACCTTCATACACATACACACACACCTTCACACACATACACACACACCTTCATACACATACACACACACCTTCATACACATATACACACACCTTCATACACACACCTACACACACACACCTACACACACACACCTACACACACCTACACACACACCTACACACACACCTACACACACACCTACACACACACACCTACACACACACCTACACACACACACCTACACACACACACACCTACACACACACACACACCTACACACACACACATCTACACACACACACCTACACACACCTACACACCTACACACACACACCTACACACCTACACACACACACACACACACACACACACACACCTACACACACACACCTACACACACACACCTACACACACACACACACCTACACACACACACACACACCTACACACACACACCTACACACACACACCTACACACACACACCTACACACACACACCTACACACACACACACACACCTACACACACACCTACACACACCTACACACACCTACACACACACCTACACCTACACACACCTACACCTACACATACCTACACACACACCTACACCTACACCTACACACACCTACACCTACACACACCTACACACACACCTACACCTACACACACACCTACACACACACCTACACACACCTACACACACACCTACACACACCTACACACACACCTACACACATACCTACACACACACACCTACACACCTACACACCTACACACACACACACACACCTACACACACCTACACACACACACCTACACCTACACACACCTACACACACACACCTACACCTACACACACCTACACACACACCTACACCTACACACACACCTACACACACCTACACCTACACACACCTACACCTACACACACACCTACACTTACACACACACCTACACACACACATACACACATACCTACACACACACACACACACACACCTACACACACACACACACACCTACACACCTACACACACACACACACACACACACCTACACACACACACACCTACACACACACACACCTACACACACCTACACACACCTACACACACACACCTACACACACCTTCATACACATACACACACCTACACACACACCTACACACACACCTACACACACACACACACCTACACACACCTACACACACACACACCTACACACACACACACCTACACACACACACCTACACACCTACACACACCTACACACACCTACACACACCTACACACCTACACACACACCTACACACACACACACACACACCTACACACACACCTACACACACACACACACCTACACACACACACACACACCTACACACACACCTACACACACACACACACCTACACACACACACACACACACCTACACACACACACACACACCTACACACACCTACACACCTACACACACACACACACACACACACACACACACACCTACACACCTTCATACACACACACACACACACACACCTACACACCTTCATACACATACACACACACCGTCATACACATACACATACACACACCTTCATACACATATACACACACCTTCATACACATATACACACACCTTCATACACATATACACACACCTTCATACACCTACACACACCTACACCTACACACACTCATACACATACCTACACACACACACATACACACACCTACACACACACATACACACACCTACACACACACACACCTACACACACACACACATACACACACCTACACACACACACACACCTACACACATACACACACCTACACACACACACACACCTACACACACACCTACACACACACACACACACACACACACACACACACACACACACACCTACACACACCTACACACACCTACACACACACACACATACACACACCTACACACCTACACACACACACATACACACACCTACACACACACACACACCTACACACACACCTACACACACTCATACACATACCTACACACACACATACACACACCTACACACCTACACACACACATACACACACCTACACACACACACCTACACACACACCTACACACACACATACACACACCTACACACACACATACACACACCTACACACACACATACACATACACATACACACACCTTCATACACACACCTTCATACACACACCTTCATACAGGTAATGAAGCACCTCCATCAGGCTCTATCTACTTCTAATTAAAGGAAAAGTTCACCCATTTTGAATGTTATATTGTTTTTGTGCATCTCTGAGTGATGTTCTATCGATTCCCTGTGTCATTTCATGATTTCATTGCCATTCAAGCAGGCAGAAATCCGTCTGGTATGACGTAGCACCGTGATAAAGTCTCTCACTACACTGGAAGTTAATAGGAATACGACTTTTAGATCGCGAAAATGTCTATTGTACATGTCAGATTTCAATACTGGCCGACGTCGTAATTCGGGAGGATGTCTTCTCTCCAATGAGCCATTGATCATATTTCTGTGATATTCCTACCTCTAGAAATGTGTAATTTAATGGAGAGTCTAGCACATTTTCCCCATTTTGCCTGCCTCTTTAGTCCAGAGTGCATTGCATGGTGCCGTTGTCATAGAGATTAGAGAAAGGAGATAGGAATTCAACGACAGTCTGCTGGTTGGGAATGTATCCAACTCCTTGTCCCAGAATCGCCCAGAATGCACCGCGCGGCCCATTGATGTAGCATGGGCAACGTTTCCCATCTCCTCAAAAGTATATCTGCCCGTACAAATTTCAGACTCCACTCTGTGAGGCAGTATATACTGTGTTCTATCATATTCTACTGTATCTTAGTCTATGCCGGTCTGACATTGCTCATCCAAATATTTATATATTCTTAATTCCATTCCTTTACTTTAGATTTGTGTGTGTTGTTTTTGAAATGGTTAGATATTACTTGTTAGATATTACTGCACTGTTGGAGCTAGAAACACAAGAATTTCGCTACACCTGCAATAACATCTGCTAAACACGTGTATGTGACAAATAGAATTTGATTTGACATCTGCAGGTTGAACATAGTTAGGTTGTAGTCCTAACATTGATAGTGCAGTTTGTTTAGGGGATTTTACAGCTAACTAGCTACTTCACATGCTGATTTTGCGTTTGGTATTATTGTGTGTAGCTACGTTTGCTAGCTAGCTATCCAGCCAGCCCATAGAGAGCATTGCATTGTGGATTTTGTAGTAGACTTGAGCTACAACAGACTTCCACAACGATTTTCCATGTTGCTACCAACCTTATTATAACGCTAAAATGAAACATTTGTTCACAAAAAAATATTGTTCTCACATAGTCGTGTTATTTAACACTGTAAATGAAGGGAATGAGTGTTTTTGGGTGGATTGTTCCTTTAAGATAGAGGTGAGAATGAACCACACTGCACCTGGCTGGCTACACTTAGAAATGGTGGTTTAGACTATGCAATTGTAGTCTTATGTTTATAAAAAAAAAAATTACATTCACTTAAATTTGTGAAATGCTTATTCAGTATTTCTCAGCATCATCATCATCATCACCTGGCTGGCTAGCAGGCTGGGAACAGAACACCACCCTGTTCTATTACAGAATTAGATCTGCCTACCAGTCGTTTCTATATTGAACCAAGGTGGTGCTTCCTGAGTTTTCTTTAAGCACTTTATTATATTATGCAATACTCTATTTGACCCTGTAGTTACTGAAGATGATGAGTTAATTTATTTATGAGATAAAGTAAATTGGCACGTTCTGGTGGCTACGTGTTACCATGTAAGTTCTAGGTAGCAACAACTAGATGACAAGTACTGTAATGAAAGTGCTTCAAATGTATTTCTCTCCAACTCTCATTCAAATCCATGTTTTTGACTTTCTTTATCGCAGAAGGACGTCTGCACGCCTGATTAAATGCACATTAGGAAGACCTTGGCAGCACTCACACACACACACACACACACACACAGCTGTCCTTTTTATTGAATTACTTTGAATTCTCTTATTGTCTCTCACTGTAATTGAGTTTTGTCTCTGAGCCTCACAGCGCGTTTAGTCAACGCATGAGCTCCTTTGACTTTCTGAGGCAGCTCGGCCTGTACGTTTGTACACGCACGCACGCACACACACAGACCCCATCGCCTATAGACTAATCATTTCCTATATTCTTCCTCATTCCCTCTATTTAGGTCAACTTGTTTAGTATTTGTTAGCACATTGTCTGTCTTCCATACATGGACATGTGTCTGTAGGTTAGTGTCCTCTACGTATGTGTTCACAATGACTATTGGCTTGTTTAGTCGGTAGACAGAACCATAAACGCATGAGGAAAAGGGCCTTGCTCATAATAGCACATTTAGCTACTGTGGAATCTGACATTAAGAAATGTCGAACATTTTCTATCCACAACTCATTTAGCAAAACCCTCATCAGGGTAAACGGACTAGACACCTGAGCCATGTTGCCTTAGAGACTAACTCATCGTCGCGGTAACGCGCCTGCCACTCAGCCCGTCACCGTTAGCGACAGGTGTAATAGTGCTGTAAAGGAGACAGATGTTCTGAGGCGTTGTACATCTGGTGTGGTGTTGAAACAGTATAAGGGAGAAATGTGACACCGCCTCCAATCCGCGCTGTTTTTCACCTGAGACGAAAGCAGAAACAGACTGCCAAGACCCAGCCTTTGTCTACAGTCCATAGGGTTCTGATAGGGTTCTGATTCTACCGTACTAGCTTTAAGCACCAGCTGTCAGAGCAGCTCACAGATTACTGCACCTGTACATAGCCCATCTATAATTTAGCCCAAATAACTACCTCTCCTCCTACTGTATTTATTTATTTATTTATTTTGCTCCTTTGCACCCCATTATTTCTATCTCTACTTTGCACAATCTTCCACTGCAAATCTACCATTCCAGTGTTTTACTTGCTATATTGTATTTACTTCGCCACCATGGCCTTTTTTTGCCTTTACCTCCCTCATCTCACCTCACTTGCTCACATTGTATATAGACTTATTTTTCTACTGTATTATTGACTGTATGTTTGTTTTACTCCATGTGTAACTGTGTGTTGTTGTACGAGTCGAACTGCTTTGCTTCATCTTGGCCAGGTTGCAATTGTAAATGAGAACTTGTTCTCAACTTGCCTACCTGGTTAAATAAATAAAAATTATACCCCTGATCCTTGTGTATGTATTCCTCCCTTCTTCAGGATGTGAAGGCTGTGGTGACCCACTCGGTCCAGAGTGCCATCCACTCCATTGGGGGAGTGCAGGTCCTCTTCCCCCTGTTTGCACAGCTGGATCACCTCCAGCACACCAGCGATGAACTGGACACCTCTGTCTGGTAGGGGACTACTGTCTTTTGATTCATCGATTGATTGACTTTATTCAATTCTTTTAAAATACTGTACACATCTGTGCGTAGCCATGTGGGAGGAAGTGCATTGTGTTGGTGGGGCTGTGTTTGAACTCGCCCTGCAGTCTAGAGTATTTTGCTTTCACTAAGTAGAAGTTGTTTTGCTAATTCAACGGATTCAACCATGCATGACGGCAGCGCAAATGGCATAATGTTGTCTTGTCCTACTAAACCTGGATACCAGTTGTGAATATTAGTGCCCCTAGTCCTTGAGTAATGTTCTCAATCATGGCTTTGTGGCTTTTGTCTGCCCTCAAGGGGAAGGTGTTGCATAGATTGTGTTCTCACAGCAGAATGGTAGAATGTTGACACCCTCATTATATTAGACAATTGCTATAGGATATACCCTGTAAGGGGCAAGTCTTACTCAGCAGCTAACCACTCTCTCGCTCTCGCTCCCCCCCCAGTTGCACTTTGCTGTCCTTTGTGATGGAGCTGCTGAAGAACTCTGTGGCTATGCAAGAGCAGGTCCTGGCCTGCAAGGGCTTTCTGGTCATCGGTTACACCCTGGAGAAGGTGAGAGACGTGATACACACAACACCCCCCTCGCCAGAGACACATTCACACTCCGCAGTCTTCCTCTCGTCTGTCCTAATTGCTGTTCTGTGCTGAAATTGGAAGGTGGATAATATGATTTCCCAGCACTCTGTCCATTACATCAGAGAGGAGCAGATATTGAGCTGTCTGTCCTTCAGCCTCAGTGCTGTGCCCTCCAAGTCCATACTGCATTTGTCTGTTCTGAGACCAGTGCTAAACGCCCCTACATCTGGTAGCTTGTTGATTGTGTCCGCGTGTGTGTGGTCAGGTATATAGGTTACTCTAAAAGTCTATTTACATCTAAGGCCCTAATTGCTTTTCCCCCCTTAGCTGCATTTAGAGGTTACAGCTGACGTGGGCTTGTTAGACACAGAGTTAACCTGATTCACCTTTCTCTCTGTGGGTGTCCTCTGCTCCCTTCCACTCCTCCCTCCTCTGTAGTCTTCCAAGGTGCATGTGACTCGGCCCGTGCTGGACATCGTGCTGGCCTTCGCCCGTTACCTCAGCAACCTGCAGAACGGCGTCCTGCTGCTCAAGCAGCTGTGTGACCACATCCTGTTCAACCCTGCCATCTGGATCCATGCCCCTGCCAAGGTAAGAGAGGAGAGGTACTGGCACAGGAACAAACACATGTGCAGGCAGGTAGACGCATGCACGGTGACACACAGTCAAGGACACAGTTGTGCAAGCAGGTAGGCACATGAAGGCACACACTCATGCACGGACACATGTGACGTGTAGACAGGCACACACACCCACCCACCTCTGTCCATCCCACCATCATCCTTTCATACTCTAGTCCTTGTATCTCTCCTCCCGTACATGAGAGCAACAGCCCAGCGTTCAGTAGGTTAGGCTATTGGATTTTATTTCTGCCTCACCTCATGCTGGGGTTTTCACGTCAAATCAAATGTTGTTTGTCACATGCGCTGAATGTAGACCTTAGAGTGAAATGCTTACTTACAAGCCCTTAACCAACAATGCAGTTTTAAGAAAGATAAGTGTTAAGTAAAAAATATATAAGTAAAAAATATAATAATAATAATAATATATGAAGTAACAAATAATTAAAGAGCTGTAGTAAAATAACAATAGCGAGGCTGTATACAGGGGGTACCGGTACAGAGTCAATGTGCGGGGGCACCGGTTAGTCGAGTACGTACGTAAGAACACACGCACGTGTGTGTGTGTGTCACCCCCCAGGTGCAGTTGGTGTTGTACACTTACCTGTCAACCGAGTTCATCAGCACGGTGACCATCTACAACGCCATCCGCAGGGTGGGCACGGTACTGCAGGTCATGCACACGCTCAAGTACTACTACTGGGTCGTCAACCCCCAGGACCGCAGCGGAGTCACGCCCAAGGGCCTCGGTAGGAGAACACACACATGCCTCCCTACACACACACACACACACACCGCACTCTTTCATATTTCCACTAACACACACTTTTCTACACATACTGATACAGACCGATACCTCTCCTCCCCCAGACCAGTGTTGCCATGGAATTGAGCAGCACGCTACTTTTGCTGTGTGGAACTGGGTCCATCATCCAGTCCTTTGTGTCCCCTGCAGAATGTGCTTTCCTGTCCTTCTTGTACCCCTATGTTGTTTGCTAAACCTAGAATAAACATTTTGTATTATCTACCTACAGCTGTGCACTCCTAAATAATAATAACATCCTTTTGAAAACAGACCTTCTCTAATGACTTTGTCCCTGCGTGTCTGTCGTTGTGTGTCTGTGTGTGTAGACGGTCTGAGACCAAATCAGAAGGAGATCCACTCTCTCAGAGCTTTTCTGCTGCTGTTTGTGAAACAACTCATAATGAAGGTGAGTGTGTATGTAATGAGAATCTCGTATGATATTAAAAATAATATATATATTTTGCCTTTTACACCTCATGTTAATCTACAATAACTATGATCGGTGAAGAGTTAGATTTCTGTTCTGTACTCTCTATTTTCAGGATTACGGAGTGAAGGAAGATGAGCTTCAGAGTATTCTCAACTACCTGCTCACCATGCATGAGGTTAGTACTAAAAGATCATTCAAAATGTCATGTCCTATACAGTGCACTACTTTTATACAATACATACTTTATATACCGCTCAGCGGTATCCACTCTCCTGTAATTCCTGTTCATCTTTACTCGATGCTCCTTTACAGTTTTGAGGTATATAACTGCCCACTAGGTGGCACTCTAAGCCAACAGCTCCGGCCTCCCAGACCCTCTCTCCGCTCTACTATAGATACAGAGCAATCACACTGGGCCGGGGAAACGACCAGGCTCTTTTTAACCGTTGCCAAGTTTCACCAAGCCCTCCCTCGCAGAAGCCTCTGTGTTTACACTGCAGTGATGCATAGAGAAATAATGGTGCTGTAAAACAAGCAGGAATAATCCCTGCAGGAACAAGGGGATTAACCGCTCTCCTTCGGGAGTTCTACAGTCTTCTATGGATTGTTCATTCATCAGATAATTCCGTTGTTTCCGTGTATTATTCATTCCATCAACATTTGTTATCAATGACTAATGATCTGTTTCCGTAGCGACCATTACTAATCAAGATGGAAACTGGTTTGATCTTTGATGTTGTGTGTCACCAATTAATCAATAATTAGTGCGAAAATAAACAGTATTAATTATTGCACTTACATGGTCAATGCCTGTGTTTGTGGGTACTCTGCATCCATGTGGGTGTCTGTACAGTAGGGTGTGTTTTGGTGTCTGCTTCATGATGATACATGGTGTAACAGCACACCCACTAGCCACACTATTCATCTCTCGTTGGGTTGCATGACTCCACAGTGAAAGGCGATGCTAATTGCGAGCCCATTAGTGCGCGCACACACACTATTTATCATATTGCTAATAATGCTAACAACAAGGCCTCCTCCATGATCTGATTCATTCAATTCAGTACAACTTTATTTATTTTCCCAGGACGACAATCTAATGGATGTGCTTCAGCTGCTGGTGGCTCTGATGTCGGAGCATCACGGCTCCATGGTGCAGGCCTTTGATCAGCGCAACGGAGTTCGGTGAGCTTCAGGAATAGATTGACCCACCACCCATCATAGAACTTCAATGGGAATTACGTTCTAGTCATTTGACTTCTATGACGGTACTGTAACTCTAACGTCATCTCCCGTGGCAACGGGTGGCGCATACTCCACCACAGGCCCTGCGGCCTCTGAGAACAAGATCGTTGTGATGTTAGCCTACTTTGTGTGTGCCTTCCAAATGGTACCGTGTTACATTTGTAGTGCCAGAGACGGTACCCTATTTCCTGTATAATAGTGCACTACTTTTAACCAGAGGCTATAAAGGGACTAGGGTGCCATTTCAGATGCGCCCTTGTGGTTCTGTTTGTGTTTCATGAAGCCAAAATGAAGCCAGATGACACCGAGGCCAATAAAGATGGTTTACTGGCTTCATTTGATCCTTTATCTGCAGGACTATTGACATTCAGCGACGACGGCACACAAGATTTATGTCGCTTTTTTAGTCACCCTGTTTGCATTCTCTGTCACAGGGGGTTAAATGTAGTGTGTCAACCATGCATGTCTGGGCTGGTGTCTGATATAGGCCCACTTTAAAGGCTTCTGAAAATCTTTGTCTGACACACATTTTGGGTGCCTTCTCATTTTACTAGCCACTCATAAAGGCTCCAACCACCTCTATTTTACGACCAAAGTAGATGTCCTATACAACTGTATAGTAGGTTCACAAAGCAGATATAATCTGTCATGAAGTGATTCTGTAAATGTTTGGTTCTGATACACTCTTTTAGTTTTTTAAATAATTTGAGATACTGTTAAATTTGCTTAAATATGTTAAATTTAGTATTCATGTGTTTTTCTTTGTTTCTGTACAGGGCCATTTATAAGCTGCTGGCTTCCAACAGTGAAGGAATCAGAGTTCAGGCACTCAAAGTCTTGGGCTACTTCCTCAAACACTTGCCCGCTAAGTAAGAACTCTAATATGTTACTGTCACTTACCTTGTACTCTTGTCTGTAGGATATTATTAAGAATTGTCCGTACGTTTGGTCACATAAAAGCACTCAATTCTGCCTTGGACATTAAAAGCATATTTGTTCCAGATTATAGAAGGACTCAGTTAGGCTCAGCCATTGATGTAATTATTCCAATTCTATAGTAATTTACCTTTAGGCAGCCAAAAGGGTTTTCAATTCAAAATGGCCTCTCCTCAGTTGTATATTTCTAAGAGCCAAATCCCATCATGGAGCTGAGTATCTACAGAGAAAAGGGTCTCGTTCAGGTGGAGGTCGATATCTAATCTTCGTTCAGCCTGCGTACTGTAGTAAAATGAATAGCTGGCGTTAAAGCCCTTTCTATTTCTCTCTCTCTGGAGAGTAAATTGCCTCTAGTTGTGTAGAAGTGTTTTAGATAACAAATTAGCCACTCGTAAGCCTCCTTTGGTTCAGCGACCAATTAAGATGTCAGAGTCGCAAGAAAACAGCCCATGATAAAATACAGTGCAGGTCTCATTGAGGCTCTATTTCCAATTCTACTGATTCCTTTTTGATCTCACAAACTTTTGATCAGTGGTAGTACATATTCTCTAGCCTCATCCCTAGCCTCATCCCCATCGTCATCCCCAGCGTCATCGTCATCCTCATCCCCACCGTCATCCTCATCCCCAGTGCCCCCCCCAATAAAATAAAAAACATTTCACTCTTTTTGTTGTTGTTACGGGAACACAGTCCAGCTTTCAACTTTCTCTTGAAAGTTGGAATAGTAGAATGCACAAGGTGCAATTTCTAAATTGGGTCGTGCATCATCAGTTTTCCTCGTCATGTCAGTCATCACGTACCTTAGAGAGCTATTTACAATTTGTCAGAAATGTCCAGATCAACTAGCCCATGTCAGCTAACATTTTTTAGCTAGGTTTTTTAGCCCATAGATTTTGTTGTAATGTTTGAGTCACAAAAATATCACATGAATACACATTGCACATGCTTTAAAACTGCAACATTTGCTCTGCACCGCATGAAAAATACGCTTTAAATTTGCAACATTTTCTCTCCGCCAACAAGAGGTGACTGAACAGTTTGTCATAAACAGTGCTTGTGCCCTTAGAAATAGACGTGGGCATGTGTGTTGAGGATGTTCCCTAATGCTGGAAGGGGGCCTGAGAGAAAAAGTCTTAGACAGTCAGACTCTTTGCTGTCTGACTATACTAGCTTTATCATCCCAGAATATGTACAGATGAATGATACTCAGAGATGAAAGCTCTGAGGGATACTTGTCTTTGAAGGGTCCTGACAGGCCTCTGCAGGGGTGCATTTTTCATATCTTTCAACTGTGTTCAAATGTGTTCTGATGCACTGGTAAGCTTACACAAGCGGTGGTTCACAAACATTCATAGTCCGTGACTCACCCTATGGCTTCGGGAATTTTCCTTGTCTGTCCTCAACCAGTCCTTGACCGGCAACCCAAAATGGAATATGTACTGCCCACCATTTTGGAAACATTGCTTGCTATACCATACAATGGTGCCAAGTAATGCTTTTGTGAATTTATAGTTAACTGTCTAGTTAAAATCTTTGCATGTAATTAAGTGCAACACGATACACTGATACACTGTGGATACAGTGATCAATGTGCTGGTACCAAATGTCAATGGATACTCACTGACCGTATGACCCTTGACCTTTGTTCCAGGAGGAAGTCCGAGGTCATGCTGGGTCACGGCCTCTTCTCCCTGCTCAACGAGCGACTGATGCTCCACTCCAACCAGTTCAGCATGACAACCTACAACGTGCTCTTCGAGGTCAGTTAGTCCCTCTCTCGTCTCTTCCTTGCCATGTATGTGTAGGAGAGTCTAGAAGAAAATGGAGTAGTTGATATACAAAGCTATTTTCTCTTTGCCTCCCCTATAAATCCTAATACTAACTGCCCTCCATTTTGTATTTGCATTGGCTGATGATTTCCGTCACTGTATTAGTTCAGTTATACATGCACTGATTACACATGAATTCATTCTGAGAACACATTATTTAGATTAGAAGTGTGTTTTCTGAATTATTTAATGCTTTTATATTTTGTTTGATGAAGTTGTATAGAACGTGTAGTTAAACTCTAGTTTTCCTGTGGCTAGCGTCAGCTCTAGCTATTCTCCTTCTGTCTGGACCTAAATAGCATATCCCTTCTGAAAACATTGCAGTCCATTTTGAAGCGTGATGTTCTATTATTACCCATTGGTAATGCCTTAACTTAAATGATGGTCATTTGTGTTAATGGATCTATGTTATAATGGCATAATTGCACACTATAATGGACATTAATGCACACTATGTTAAACTCCACAGGAATCATGGACTTGTTGTATCTGACCCTGTAAATGATGTATTTTGACACACAGAAACATTTGGGATTGTCAGGAGACACTGGGGGAATTTCATGTATTCCTCCTCTGCTGTTACTGTGAGATATTGCCGTCTATTCGTTTCGGCACTGATTCTTGTTACCTATTTCTTCTGTGAAGACTTGGTGAACACATACGAACATATGTGGATTTCTCTATGGCTCAATGTACCTCTTCCCTGGTGCTGTTAGTATGAGCTATAGATGCAGAAAAGTATTTATGTAAATCTTATTTCTCCCTTTTCTGTGCAGATCGTGGTTGAACTGAATACGTGTGACTGTGGAATTGCAATGTGGAACTCATGTACTTCTTGGTGCTGTTACTATGAGCTATAGATTCACATAAAAGTATTTATGGCTCTCCTCTGTTTCTCCCTCTTCTTTTCTCCCCGCGTCTCTTCTTTATCTCTCTCCTTCTCTGTAGATCCTGACCGAGCAGATCTGCACTCAAGTGATCCATAAACAGCATCCGGACCCCGACTCCAATGTGAAGATTGTCAACCCGCGTGAGTCACCCCTCGGCACCCTACCGCTAAATAAATCACCTTTACCTACCGCTGCGTGCTTGACCAGACCTAGAGAGCCTCCTCTCCCTTACGGCCGGTGCCAGTGTTATATACTGGCCAACAAATGTGGAGCATAAATTGAGGCTACAAAACTATACTACTCAAACGGTATGTGATCATATACGATTAGACTAATGGTGGTCGTGTTGGGCTATAAGATTCAGCTGGTACATTTTAATTCAATCATTTTTTTGAAAAAATAATTAAAAAGAGTAGCTATTGAGAGAAAGAAAACTACTTAATGAAATGATATTGTGACAGTATATTTAAAAAAGAAAATTATGTTTCACAGCAAATTAAAGTTGTGAAATATCCGTTTTATTCAGTTGACGTTCACACAACAGCTGAAGTGGAACTGAATAAAATGAGTGCATCGTTAAAGACGTCATGAAATCAACACCAGGCCCTGCGGCATTATACATAATGTTAATAAGAAGACTTTTCCTAGTTTTGAAACTCAATTGTCATTTTTCAAAAGTAGGTATTAAGGCCATCTGGGACATGATGCAACAAGCTTACATGGCAATTTAATATTTCATCAAGTTGATATACTATTGCATTATGTGGTATTTTTAATAAGAGTTTAGAGGAACAGGAAGTTATAGTTAAAAATGTATCTCACAGACCATTTTACGTTTTTTCTTGGCAATTAGAAACATTTTAAAATTATGTTTGAATTATGACCCTGTCTTCTCCAAAGGGGTTCTCATTTGATGTTTATCTTTTTAATATTCTGATAATGTACACATACAGTAATTTAAAGTAATACTCCCAGAGATGTAGCTATTTCCCTTTTACTACCGGTGGCATATTTTTAATACATGCCTCATTAAGAGGGAAAACGTCCATGCTTAGTTTCTGTATGATGCAACGTAACAAGCTCATAGCAACCTCATTGCTTTGATCAATGTACTTGTCTCATCTTGTCCTAGTCTAGTATTTTCAGACCATTACTTACCTCTAATTTCACATGCCAGCTCTCAAAACCTTTTCATATGTGGGAGAATCAACTTCCCCAGCTGTGGCGGAGAGGGGGGAAAAAACTGAGTCAGGCTGAAATCACAACTGAGGTTTACTTTAACCCTGCTCTAATCGTACAATTAAGCTCCATTTGTGTGTGTGTGTGTGTGTACGCGTGTGTGTTACACATCACATAGTCACACATTGATTAGCATAGGCCCTTTATTGTGGTAAAGGCATCCAGTCGTGTGTTGCGTAAAATAGAGACAGTCCTATGTGCTTTTTGCATGTGAACTGAACACACTTTATGGGAGTTCTGAGCCATGGGAGCACCATGGAGTCTGTTTCTCCTTTACTGTAGCTGCCTGCGTTCTCTTCTTGATGTTATCTGCTCTGAAGCCTCAAAATGGGCCTGATTGCAGTCTTTAGTAACGTCAGAGCGAATCAAACAAACTAAGGAAGTACCGTTTCCCTTAAATTTACTCCATGGAAAGAACCCAAGACCAAATGGGGGGGGGAAAAGACCCCATACTCACATCCCTCCATCCCCCAGTAACATGCAGAGGTAATTTTCTGCCAGTGAGAGTTCAGTGATTCATAATTTGATTGACTAAGGCGTATAGAAACAACATAAACGTCTGGGCTGCGAGGGGTCCTTGTTGGTTACCATCGGTTACCACCAAGGTCCAAGACGACAAAGTGAAATCATAAACCCCCCCCCCCCCTTCCTGACTCAAGCTAAATGGACACTGACATAGTCTATATAATTCATCTAAACAGCCAGTCTCTTTAGGTTAACCAGAGAAAGGGTTCCAGGAAGCCTGCATAGGACTTTGGCAGGCGTGGTACACAAACAAACACACACACACACACAGACAGACACACACATCTCTGAGTTGAAACAATAGCAAACTTTGTTTGATCGTTTCCACCACATAGATGTTGAGGTGTCTGCTGACAGTCAAATCAAGATGGCTTGTGACACAATGATTCACACATGTTGAGATGAATTGTCTGATTGTGTTGTTGAATTGTGGTCTGACTCTTACTCCCTCTGCAATTGATTTGTTTCATGGAAAGTGTGTTCATTCAAAAATCCCTTATTTTTTTTGCTGTTTAGGATATACAATTTGAGTCACTCATAGGGAGTAAAATGGTATTATTCGGTATCAATATTAGGATATTTTTAAATGTTTTAAAATCAGTATTGTAGCATGTCACAATTTATTTAAATTGATTCATTTATTTAAATGAATTCTCAGATTCTGTCTCTTGCTTAATCACTTCTTATTTGGTGAATCGGTATTAAAAACTCCTTATTTTAATGAAGATATGATATTATGACAGACAACAGTCTGTTCTCTGCATTCCTCTGCTGACCGTCTGTTCTGTACGACCCGAGTCAGTAACCCTGCAGGGAAAGTAGTGCGTCTGTGTGTACTAAACCGTGTCAGACACCGTAACGGGGCATTAACAGAACGTGTTTTCCTGTGTTTTGACAGAGGTCCTGAAGGTGATCGCTGCCCTGCTGAAGAACTCTCCCCTCTCCCCAGAGAGCATGGAGGTGCGCAGGGTCTTCCTGTCAGACATGATCAAACTGTTCAATAACAGCAAAGATAACAGGAGGTAAGGAACGTCTCAGCCCTGAAGTATACTACCAAGTACACCACATTCTAGTACACTACATAGTACACTACGACAGGGTCTTCCTGTCAGACATGATCGATCTGTTCAATAACAGCATATATAACAGGAGGTAAGGAACGACTCAGCCCTGTAGTGGACTACACTACAACTACCATTAAACAAGAACTGGGTTCAAATAGAATTTGAAATCATTCAAATACTTTGAGGATTTGCTTGAGCCCGCCTGGAGTGCCAGGTGGGCGGAGCTTTGCAGTTTTGCGACTATTCCATTGGTTCAGTTGCGCCAGGCAACCTCAATCACGCTCAATCAATCCACTCTAGGGAGTATTTGGAAGGAAACAAATACTATTTGAACCCAGGTCTGCAACAATATCACTTCAGTACAGCCCTCTGGTTGAGTTCAGTACATGTTATCCTGGCATACATCCCCTGTCCGATTACATCTCCCAGTTCCTTGTGCCGGCGCCATGCTGGGGCTTTACTGCAAGGAGGCCAACAAGCTTTGTCCTTCATATGCTCAGAGTACAGGATGTTTTGAAGATGTGTGATATTGTGTATCTGTACACTACATGAGTGTGCTGTGTATGTAGAATTGTTTGCAAATGTTTGTTATGTTTGTGTGTATGCACGCACATACAGTACTGAGTCTTCGGAGCGCTCATATCTCTGTGTGTATGTCTATCAGGAGCCTGCTGCAGTGCTCGGTGTGGCAGGATTGGATGCTCTCTCTGTGCTTCATCAACCCCAAGAGCAGCGAGGAGCAGAAGGTCACTGAGATGGTGTACGCCATCTTCCGCATCCTGCTCTACCACGCCATCAAGTACGAGTGGGGCGGCTGGCGCGTGTGGGTGGACACCTTGTCCATCACCCACTCCAAGGTCAGAGAGCTCATTAACCCCGTCAGACGGTCAACCAAACTCTGTCTCACAGAGAGACGCAGAGCTTCTGGATAGGTTTCTATACGTCTCTGTGGATTGTTGACTCATTCTCTTGCTCTTCCAATCTATTTGTTCTCTCTTCTCTTTTTAGCTACGTCCTTTTCTCTTTTCATTATTTTGTGAGCACACACACTCTCCCCCGCTCTCATTCACTCTCCTCTTACTTTCTCTCTCTTTCTTTAGCACTCTGAAATTAGACTCCACTCACCTCGCTGCCCTTTCTCCTACCTCAGCTTCTCCAGGGCGCTCAGCCGTCAAGATCTATCTCAAGTCTCTATCCAACCAGTCAGGGGCTTCCTTGTTTAAGTTTGATCCTGACATAATAACAGTCTCAGAGGAAATGTCCAAAGATCCCTCCTAGCCTCAATGACCCACTCATAGATTAATAGTGACTGACTAACAGAGAAGTGCCTCTCTCTCGGTGCCCATCAGATCCAGCCTGGTGGAAATCTTGTGCTGATTATGATGTGAAAACGGCAGTGTGCTGGCTTAATGGAATCAGTTCTTTTTCCTCTTCCATCCCTTCTAGTCATTTATTTATGTATTGAGTTTCCCACTCTTTAGTTAAACATAAACTACCGGCTCTTCTTATTTCAGAAACTCAATTTAAAAAAGGCTGTTTAAAAATTAATTGTTGATATTGGATTACGGTGCCAGGTTCCAATGCAGTGAAGTAATTTGGATTGTGGTGTGGGTGGTTTATAAAGCTTGGCAGATTGGAGGTTGGTTGAGGGAAACTAGGCTATTTTTGTGTTGAGGTGGATGTCTATGGAGTTCTGAGGATGTAGTGATGGATAAAGGCCACTGGGGGGCACAGTTACACCATTTGGCTCTGTCTCTCTCCTCAGGACTGGAGTTGGTTGGCTTGGTTGCACAGTATTTGCTAGACCAAAAGCTCTTGACCTCAACATTTACGTACCCCACCTCAAACCTGTCCGTGTGTATCCAACCTAAAGGTTGTATGCGAAAAAATTACTTTGTATCCACTATCATATCTGACTGAAGGATTTCTCATATCATTGGTAAGGACAGTGCTGAGTAAATATGTAGTTGTGGGAAAAAAAGAAAAAAAAACTACAAAATAACATCACCGCCAATTCTGGCTAGACTGTTCCAAATTATTCTGCTGCCGTTTCTGCATTTTTGCCTTGGACTTTAAGTGGCTTATCGTGACAGTCATTTTTCAGTCATTTCCTTTTTGTGATGTAATTTTGTACTAAAGCTGTTGATAGACAAATGATTGGTACTATTTCACTTCAGAGTTTTACACAAGCTTAAACATCAAATCACGAATATTGCTTTCTACACTGTAGACTATAACAGTAAATACACAGCATCTTATTTACTCATGAGACCTTAAATAATTCTCCATGAAAGCACACCATGAATGATTCTTCGCATATTTATTGATATATTGTATATTAAAGAATAGTTTTGCAGAAACATTACCCTTTTAAATTAGCTGGGAGCGGATGCGAAGACGCATGTTAAAAGTCATAGGCTTGTCCAATTGACATCAGTCCTGTGCAGTACAAAACAAACCCAAAGTGACTGTTTATTTGTAAATAACACCTTGTGTATTTAGGGTTGTGTGTCGCCCCGAGCTTATTGCTGTAGCACGTTGCACATGGCCACAATCACACGCTGTTCTGTAGTTTCACTTTACTACACTGCCATACCAGCCGCTGTGCAAAAAAGTGTGCGAGTGAGCAGAGGAATTGATCATTCTCTTCAGTACTGGACAGATGGTAATTGCCCTTTTCCCATAATTGCACAAGATTAATGCTCTTGCTGCTTAGCTCTGTTTACAGTGCCCCAGCACTAATCTAAAAACAGCACCACACACACACACACACACACACACACACACACACACACACACACACACACACACACACACACACACACACACAGGGTCCATGCAGTGTTTAAATTGGGTAGGTGCGGCGGGCACTAGCCATCCAGATACATGCATTTGCTCTAAAAAGAAAAAGCTGGAGAAACTCAATTGCAATTTTATTGTCCGGTTTGATAGATTTCCTGCCACCTCTGTAGCACCAGAGCTGTTTGTCACTGTTGCTCTCTCCTCCCACGGCTGCAGGGTGTGTGTGTGTGTGTGTGTGTGTGTCTACCACTCTCTCCCTCTACCCACACATTGTCTCCTCCTTCGCTCTGAGGCTTCTAGAAAGCCTATTCTGAACACATTGAATATTCATCCTTAGCTGCACCTCAACAATCAGAGAAACAAGGCCTCATCAATTTAACCAGCCCACCGGGAGCATCCTGATAAATACAGACACACATTCAGAAATATCTACATACTGTATGCACACACCTTCTCCTATGCATCTAAGCCTCTATCCATTTCATTATTTATATGCAATTTGGAACACATTGTCTACATTACGCAATTGAAAAGAAGTGCCTCTGTTTCTTATGTGAATTTTTATGAAAATTGCATAAATTAATTTCTACATTTCCCACAAAAATAATGTTGTGTTTTTAAGTCATATGATTTCTTTTTACATGAACACTGAATCCTGTATCACTGATTTATTACTTACATTATTACAATGAAATCACCTCTGCCTGATGTAGTCTTCCTGCTCTTTTCAAATCAGTAATTCTGGATAAACAAGGTGATATTAAACATTGACTTATAGCCTCTTTTTAATCATAATGACCAAACCTGTACACGTCAGTGGTGGAAAAGACTGAGTTTTCATCCTGCATCAATATTTACAGTAGTGGGTTAAATGAACTGTACTACAGTATATTTAACATTGGCCAGAGGGCGAGAGAGAGGGCGAGAGAGGGAGATTTTCAGAAATTGCTTCCATCTTTCCTTGCCTGCCCAGACTGAGCTAAAGCAGCACTAGTCTAGATGACACCAGTTCAGGTGACTTACAGATCTCCCTATAGTCTGCTGCAGACTCCTGAATGGTCACCTGGGATAATATGAAATGATATGATTGGAGCACTGGGACCTGCTGGGTGACTTTAGTTGCAATTGGACATGAATGACCGTCTGGCATATCCTGTGTGTGTGCAGTCAAAGGCCACGCCTGTGTGTAACTGTTGGTTGTGTGGGGTGGGTGCACATGTGTATGAAAAGTATGATGAATGCACACCTTTCTGTATGAATGAACAAATATGTTAGTGTGTGTGTGCGCGCCCATGTGTGTACACAAATGTGTGTGTCCTTTATCTGAGCCAGAGCAGCAGCAGGCTTTGTGCCGCAGTGTGAGCAGACCAGGCAGATGTTTCTGCAGGTGGGCCTGCTGACACACACACACACACACACACACACACACACACACACACACACACACACACACACAATGCCTTTCTCCCAGCTCTGCACACAAATGAGTTGGATTTGAGGAAGATTTGTAAATCAGTCATCAGTGTGTGAAGGACTCCATACCCTTCTAGCTTCAACAGTCAGCTTCTCTGTAGTATCCACCTTGTGGAAATGATCCGACATAAACAGATAAAGAGACATTAGTGCAGGAGTGCCTGTAAAGCAGAAGAAGCCAGATGGGGCTTTCAGATATAGTCCTATTTGAATCATGTCTATCTGTAGCCTTTTATTAGATCAATAGCAGCTTGTACACATTACAAACTATGTGTTTACTCTAATGTGGACGCTAGTTCTCTACGAGCAGCAGTTCACAAGACACAAGGGAGTATGGATCCACAGTACAAACCCTCCCAGTACTGAGACTCAACATGTTGAGATGTAGCCTCCAGCCTCTCTCTCTATTGTTCAGCCTTCATGCAGAGATGGACACATCGACAACTCCACAAAGGAGAGGGAAGTGCAGGACATGGAGAACATTAACCAGGGCTGCTCACATGCACGGACACACACACACACACACACACACACACACACACACACACACACACACACACACACACACACACACACACACACACACACACACACACACACGACGGTCTACAGGACTTCTCATAGGGTAAACTGTAGGCCTAGTGTGTATTGTATAGAAGTTCCACACTGCTGAGGCTGAGCGGTGGGAGTTATTGGGATATCTACGTAGTACCTTCGTTTCCCTCAACAAATGAGACTGTATCTGGTGGCCCACCTGTGGACCCTGTCCCATAGCTTGGGAACCCAACTGTGTGAGCTATAGGAGGACAATGTAACTGTCTGGCTGTCCTTAACCATGTGGTCTTAATGGACTCCCTTCTGGTTCCCAAAGACATCACCAGTCAGTGCTCTGCTCGGATTCCTGCTTCACATGATCAGGGGAACCTGATAAACTGATCTAGGAAAGGAGAGCGAGCGAGAGAAAGGGAGGACAGGGGGAAAAGGGGGAGAGGGAGGAAAAAGAGAGCGCGAAACAGTGAAAGGAAGAGTTCCGTCCAGGCAGGACTGCGGCAGGCAGTGCAGGCAGAGACAGACAACATTGATTTGGGAGGAGGGAGGAATTGCATTTAGCTAATTGGATTAGAGCTCGCTGGCTTTCCCCATTTCCCCTTTGTTTTGTGGTCGCCGCCTATCTATTGATCTCAATGGGACTCCCAGGCCCTATCCTGCTATAGGGGGTCTCCCTGGACCAGTGGTGAGCCACACAGCCTCACACCACACAGCCTGCGGTCTGGGGCCCAAACTGATCTCTGAACAGTTGTTAAATGGTCTAAGAGAAGGATGGAGGACTGCAGCCAAACCCTACATTGCATTCAGATATCAGATTGGTCTGCGTTGTGATGTCACTTTGTATTATATTGAGTTGAAATGAGATGTCTGGATTAGAATACAGTTTGTTTACAGGTGGGGTGTTTAGAGGGATATTGAAATTTGATAACCTATTTTTTTTTTTTCAGTTTGTCATTTTATTTTTGTTTATAATGCAATTTGTAAGATCGATTTGAAGCGCTGTATGATTTGGCTACAGACAGCGCGTCCAGCTAATAGCTGTCAGGTTAGAATAGCCTGCACTGTTTTCCTACACTACCATAAAAATGTTCCATACCTCTAACCAAGACGTGGACTAGAATTAAATTAGACCAGATTGGCTAAACTGATGCCTTGGCCACCCAGTGCTGCTGGTCTCTTATCGTAGCTCTACGCTAACCACCGTTTTAAATACCGTACAGTACTCCCATTCTAATGGTAATTCAATCTTTATAGAAACCCATTTAAGGCCAACATGCATCATTTTAATGTACTGCATCGCAGTGTGATGTTATATTCCACTGACTAACCACTCCAGTGTAGTTTCCATATGGTCATACTGCTCTACTTTGAATGCAATGCAGCATGTTTTTAATTGGTAAAAAATGCTAAATGTCAAATGAAGCAGAAACTAATGGCGGGGGGGAGAAGGCTAAGTCACTAGACTGTGATCGTTAAACCGGAGAGAGAAGGCCGTTACTATCAGTGCATTTAGAAAGGACTCTTTACTTTTCTACTCTGAGAAAACAGATATGGATTAACAATCACAGCCAACCCAGTACCAGAAGATTAATGACCAGCCTTGTAGCCATCTAATTTAGAACATTAATGACTAACGCCTAATTAATTACAAATAGTTAGGGTCTCTCTCTGTCTCTCTCTGTCTCTCTGTCTCTGTCTCTCTCTCTCTAAATGTTCTTAGTTAAATGTTCTTAGCAGCGTAGATGATCTAGTTTGGATGTATTTTCTCCCTCTTTACTCCCCTTTGACTTTCTGTCCTCAGAGCCACAGTGATTAATGCAGGGCCTTAAATTAGGAGAGGGATGATTTGCCGATGGCACACGGACGCTGTTCAACTGGCAGACACACACTTTACAATATCTACTAACTAATCTATGACTGCTAACATGGATGGGTGATGGTCTCTTCCTCAAATGCCACAGCAGATAATTGTTCTCTATAGACTCCCAGATGGTGACGAGATGATACTCTGGACATGTCACTGACCCTCAGTCAATGGGGGTGGCAGGTAGCCTAGTGGTTAAGAGCATTGGGCCAGTAACCCGAAAGGTCACTGGTTCGACTCCCCGAGCCGACTAAGTGAAAAATCTATCAATGTGATGTTGAGTAAGGCACTTAACCCAAATTGCTCCTGTAAGTCGCTCTGGATAAATGACTAAAGTGTAAAAAAATCTATTATCTATGTAGGTAAAGTCTGGTCTAAAGTTCTGCTAAATGACTACAATGTAAAACATATATTATCTATGTAGGTAAAATCTGGTCTAAAGTTCTGCTAAATGACTACAATGTAAAACATCTATCTATGTAGGTAAAATCTGGTCTAAAGTTCTGCTAAATGACTACAATGTAAAACATCTATTATCTATGTAGGTAAAATCTGGTCTAAAGTTCTGCTAAATGACTACAATGTAAAACATCTATTATCTATGTAGGTAAAATCTGGTCTAAAGTTCTGCTAAATGACTACAATGTAAAACATCTATTATCTATGTAGGTAAAATCTGGTCTAAAGTTCTGCTAAATGACTACAATGTAAAACATCTATTATCTATGTAGGTAAAATCTGGTCTAAAGTTCTGCTAAATGACTACAATGTAAAACATCTATTATCAATGTAGGTAAAATCTGGTCTAAAGTTCTGCTAAATGACTACAATGTAAAACATCTATTATCTATGTAGGTAAAATCTGGTCTAAAGTTCTGCTAAATGACTACAATGTAAAACATCTATTATCTATGTAGGTAAAATCTGGTCTAAAGTTCTGCTAAATGACTACAATGTAAAACATCTATTATCTATGTAGGTAAAATCTGGTCTAAAGATTGTTGTAGGCCCCACATGACGCCTGTCAAACGAAACTAATGCTTTGCTTTGTTTATTGTTTATGTTTGCAGGTGACCTTTGAGCAGCACAAGGAGAACCTGGCCCGTATGTTCCGTCAGTACCAGAGACTGGGCTCCGAGGGCAATGCGGCTGGTATTCGGACCATTTCCGGGACCAGCCGAGACTTTGAGATGCTGGGCCAGCTCCGGACCAACAGGGATCAGGGGGAGGAGACCGCACCCTCCACCGTGATCGAGCTCACCATTGACCCAGAGGGGGTCCCCCAGAACCAGGAGTCTCCCAGCACTACCCCTCCCTCAGTAACCTCAACAGATTCTGCCTCCACCCCCAGCCCTCCAGAGAGAGAAGGAGATAGAAGTCAGAGGGGTCAAGCACCCATAACGGTGTCCAACATGCTGGCCAGAGCTGAAGAAGAGGATAATGAGGAACTACAGCAGGTCCAGAATCAGATCTCTGAGGATCAGAGAGGAGGTGCTGGTGACAGAGCTGAAGCTACTACACGGGAGACTGAAGCTAAACTTACTGAGGATAAAGTCAGCAGTAAGACCGTTGAGGCCATGGCTGAGACTGAGACCGCCACAGACAAGACTGATGATGCTGTAGCAGCTAGCACAGCTGAAACAGGCGAAGCGACCAAGCCAGAAACTGATGATGCAAAGGTGGCTAAAACAGAAACAAGCGACGATGCTAAAACATCTGATACCGACAAAGTAGTAAGACCTCAAACGGATGGAGAGAAGGGGTCAGAAAAGCACAGCTACAAAGTCGCCGACGTTCTTATGTCTGAAGATTCCCTGAACGAACCCAAGGAACCGGAACTGGCAAAGCAACCGGAGGAACAGGTCTCTGCTGTGATCTCGGCCTGCCAGAAGGGCAGCGTGGCGGAGGAGTCAGCAGTCAGGGCATCTGTCCAGTCAGTCAGTGACCAGGTCCGACCCAGCTCCACCGACGACAGCATGGAGGAATCCTCTTTTGTCTCCGCCGCTGGTGGAGAGGAGGTGAAGACAGAGGAGGTGAAGACAGAGGATGTTGTAGTTGAGGAGGAGGAGATAGAAGAGGTTAAAGCAGAGGAGGTTAAAACTGAAAAGAAGAAGGAAGAGGAGAGTGTTGCCGAGGTCACAAAGTCAGCAGTGGAAAGTCAAGAGACACCACCTGCTTCTGTACCTGAGGAGAGTCAGACACAACCCCCTAAAATGGAGGAGATTGACCTGGACCCGTCTGCACCAGGCACCGACCCCACCAGCACAGAGCCAGCACAGCAGCCTTTAGAGTCCACAACATCGCCCCCTACAGCCCTGGAGGCCATACTACCACCAACAGCAGTAGGGGCCACTGTCTCTAAATCTGACACCTCACAGGCTGTAGCACCAGCAGAGGCCCCCAGCACCAAGGCGGTCCAGCCAGAAGCCCCACAGGCCTCAGGTGCCACAGAGGCCCCCAGCACCAGGACTGATACCTCTCTGAAGGTAGCCACTGCTACTGCTGTGGAGGCAGGGAAAGACAGTGCAGCAGAGGGCCCTGGCTCTGCCACCAAGACCAAAGAGATCCACATTGCCAGGCTGGATGTGTCCAGTGTGGCCTCAGACACAGAGAGACTGGAGCTAAAGGAGACCTCCACACCTGTATGTCATCACTGCTTTCATCTATTTACTGGTCTTAACATGTATTTAAATGTATATTGTGTCTTTCACGATAAGTGCTTTATAATGTACAGTATGTATGTGGGTATGGCTGAAGCTAATCCTGTTTATATTTATATGGCTAATGCTGAAGCCAAAGCTACTCCTTGGTTTAAGCTAATCCTGTTTATATATATGGCTAATGCAAATGCTGCTGCTAACCGTCTTGAGTGCTGTACCACAGGAAGTTCATCAGGGCGACACGGCTGCAGCCGGTGCCTCAGGAGGCCAGGCCAGCGAGAGCAGCTCCTCCGCGCGCTCCACCATGTTCCGTATTCCAGAGTTCCGTTGGTCTCACATGCACCAGCGCCTGCTCACAGACCTGCTCTTCTCCATCGAGACTGACGTGCAGATGTGGAGGAGGTAAAGGAGGGGAATTGGTTGAAATACATGGAGAATTGCGTAGCATTTTGATCTGATTTCTAACACTAGAATGGTTGCCGGACAGGTGACTTTCCAACTCACTAACTTACAACATAAAAAAACAGTCTGTCATGCAAACATTGTGATCTCCAGGTCGTTGCTGTAAATGAGAATGTGCTCTCAGTCAACTTACCTTGTAAAATAAGGGTTGAAAAAAACCTGAATAGCTACAGTGCCTTCAGAAAGTATTCACACCCCTTGACTTTTTCCACATTCTGATGTGTTACAGCCTGAATTTAAAATGGAGATTTTGTGTCACTGGCCTACACACAGTATCCCATAATGTCAAACTGGATTAAAAAAACAACAAATGAATAAATAATGAAAAGCTGAAACGTCTCAGTCAGTGGGTGTTCAACCCCTTTGTTATGTCAAGCCTAAATACGACCGGGAGTAAAAATGTGCTTAGTAAGTCACATAATAAATTGCGTGGACTCACTCTGTGTGCAATAATAGTGTTTAACATGATTTTTTGACTACCTGCGCTATGTACTCCAGACATACAATTATCTGTGAGACCCCTCAGTCAAGCAGTGAATGAGAGTCCATGAGTCCAATGGTGACTTTAAAACCGTTCCAGAGTTTAATGGCTGTGATAGGAGAAAACCGAGGATGGATCAACATTGTAGTAACTCTATAATACTAACCTAAATGACAGAGTGAAAAGAAGGAAGCCTGTACAGAATACAAATATTCCAAAACAGGCATCCTGTTTGCAACAAGGCACTTTAGTAATACTGCAAAAAATGTGCTAAAGTAATTCACTTTTTCTCCTGAATAAAAATACAGAATTTCAAGCATAGTGGTGGCTGCATCATGTTATGAGCAAGCTTTTAATCGTTAAGGCCTGGGGGGGATTCAGGATCAAAATAAACAGAATGGAGTTAAGCACAGGCAAGGTCCTAGAGGAAAACATGGTTCAGTCTGCTGTTCACCAGACACTGGGAGATGAATTCACCTTTCAGCAGGACAACAACCTAAAACACAAGGCCAAATATACACTGGAGTTGTTTACCAAGATGACATTGAATGTTCCGGAGTGGCCTAGTTACAGTTTTAACTTAAATCTGCTTGCAAATCTATGGTAAGACCTGAAAATGGTTGTCTAGCAATGATCAACAACCAACTTGACAGAGCTTGAATAATTTTGAAAAGAATAATGGGCAAATGTTGTACAATCCAGGTGTGCTTACCCAGAAAGACTCACGACTGTAATCGCTGCCAAAGGTGCTTCTACAAAGTGTTGACAAGGGAGTGTGAATACTTATGTCAATTAGATATTTCTGTATTTCATTTTCAATAAGTTAGGAAACATTTCTAAAAACATTTTTTCCGTTTGTCTATATAGGATATTGTGTCTAGATGGGTGAGGGGAAAAAATATATTTGATCAATTTTGAATTCAGGCTGTAACCCAACAAAATGTGGAATATTTCCTGGGGTATGAATACTTTCTGAAAGCACTGAAGGCATTGATTGTGTTGTACATTGATTCAATGGTTATAATGTTTAGCTTCTATGTACCTCCGTGTAATTTATGCCCGTCTCCTCTCTCCCAGTCACTCCACTAAGACGGTGATGGACTTTGTGAACAGCAGTGAGAATGTGGTCTTTGTCCACAACACAGTACACCTCATCTCTCAGGTGGTGGACAACCTCATCATGGCCTGTGGAGGCATCCTGCCCCTGCTTTCTGCTGCCACATCCTCCTCAGTGAGAGACACTGTCTGTCTGGCTGTTGTGTCGGTCTGTTGTGTCTGGTGTGTCTGTCTGTCTGGTGTGTCTCTGTCTCTGTATGGTGTCTCTGTCTCTGTCTCTGTCTGGTGTGTCTGTCTGTCTCTGTCTGGTGTGTCTGTCTGTCTCTGTCTCTGTCTGGTGTGTCTGTTTGTCTCTGTCTCTGTCTGGTGTGTCTGTCTGTCTCTGTCTGGTGTGTCTGTCTCTGGTGTATGTGTATGGCCAATCACATTAGACTACAGTTGGCCAGTGCTAACATGGTTAGTGTGTTTTTGTACTGTCTGACCCCAGTGACAGTAGCACTCCAGTATAACATAAATCCTGATGGACCTGTGGGCCTCTGTCTCCCCTCCATACCACTCCCTTTACCATTTACACTGGAAAAAATGTCCAGTATGGACTGATGGCTGTGGCTACATCAGGGGTCAATTCCATCATAATTAGATTCAAAGACGGGATTGAATTCAATGAGGATTTAATCTGATTGATATCTGAAATGGACAGAGTGGAAATTCAATTGACAAGATGATGTTGCTCAGCAGACGTTGAACCATTTCCTTTCTTACCAAACATGGTCCCTAAGTTGACTAATAGCTACATGTCATAATTTAGTTTGGATTTGACAGTAATGATGCTAGTGATGGTGGTGTTTGTCCCTCTTCTTCTCCTCAGCATGATCTGGAGAACATTGAGCCGTCCCAGGGTCTGTCGGTGGAGGCGTCGGTCACCTTCCTGCAGCGCCTCATCAACCTGGTGGATGTTCTGATCTTCGCCTCCTCCCTCAACTTCACCGAGATCGAGGCTGAGAAGAACATGTCCTCTGGCGGTATCCTCAGACAGAGCCTTCGCCTGGGTACGTATGGAAGAACCTCTCTGCCTCTCTCTCCGCCTCCATCCCTTCTGGCCTTCCCATCTCCTCACATCTCCTCTCCCCATTCCCATCTTCTCTTCCTGTTCTGTTCTTTACATGTCTTCCCTTCTAGTTTCCCTCTTTTCCTCATCCCTTCACTTCTTCCTCATCCCTTCACTTCCTCCTTCTCCCTTCACTTCCTCCTTCTCCCTTCACTTCCTCCTTCTCCCTTCACTTCCTCCTTCTCCCTTTACTTCCTCCTTCTCCCTTCACTTCCTCCTTTTCGCACCCTTTTCCTCCTCATTCACCTCTTTTTATCGATCCCCCTCTATATCAGACTGCAGTAGACTCTAATAGCAGCCTGAGCTGCCAAAGCTCTCCACAGTGTATCCTCTCTCTTTCTCGCTCTCTCTCTTGGCTCGTAGCAGCCCTCTCTTATCTTGTTATTATAACCCCTCTGCGCTGCAACACTCTAAAATGGCCGCCTATGATTAGTCGATTCCCCCGTAATGGCCCTGGCTGTAGCCCTAGGCCTGCCTCTCTCTCGCTCTCTTTCTCTTTCTCTGCCTCATGTTCCAGTCTATTAAAGTAACCCAGTGACAGCTCCGAGACACGGCTAGACCCCTGCTCTGCTAGCTGAATAAAATATACTTCAAATGCTTTACATTATTCATTTTATTCAGGCACTACATTACACCAACCACCTTATCCAACCTCCAACCCACCCCTCATCCAACTCCTAAGCTCCCTAGTACAGTAAGACTATGCATGGTGATTTAAACCATCGGCTCCATTTGGGTAATGGGCCGTGCTCCGGTATCCATTTTTGCTTTTAAATACTCCTTACAAACTAGCTCGTAAACAAAATGGTCGCCCTGTACGCCACCTTGTTCAGCTGATAGCCAGTCGCGTTTTTTTTTCTGTGTTTATCCCAACGGCCATTCTCATTGGTGGGGACCTCGGTGGAGAGTGATGCTGTCGTAGCACATGCCTGCTTTTAGAGAGCTGCCGTTATGAGATTAATTTTTGATGAGGTATTCTTTCCCTGTTGCTGGTGCAGTAATCTGATTTGGGTAGACTGTAACAAGGTTTCAAGGAGGAACTTGCACACGAACACACACACACACACTGCCTCTCCTGAAGGCCTTAATGTAAAACTCCATACCATTCCAGATTAAATACTTCCACGTCTAATCTAGACGGTTCAGAGTTGACATTTGTCAGTTGTCAAATACAGAAACGAGGGAGGGGATAAAAGAAGGATAGAAAGCAAAATAGAAAGCGGCGCTCGGAATATAGCACCGCAATATATCATATTAAAAATAAAGAAAATGCCCCCTTGCCATGGCAGGAGCCAGAAACCTACCTGAAGTTATCAAACAGTGGATATTTTACCTCATGTTCTGTGAGGTAGTTTGTTACCCAGGCAAGACCCACATGCAGTGAGGCACTATTGACATCCAATATTGAATGAACCCCATGCAGGGTTTGGATACAGTGAGAACTAGTGTTACCTTGGATACAGGGAGAACTAGTGTTACCTTGGATACAGGGAGAACTAGTGTTACCTTGGATACAGGGAGAACTAGTGTTACCTTGGATACAGGGAGAACTAGTGTTACCTTGGATACAGGGAGATCTAGTGTTACCTTGGATACAGGGAGATCTAGTGTGACCTTGGATACAGGGAGATCTAGTGTGACCTTGGATACAGGGAGATCTAGTGTTACCTTGGATACAGTGTGAACTAGAGGTCGACCGATTATGATTTTTAAACGCCGATACCGATAGCGATTATTGGAGGACCAAAAAAAGCCGATACCGATCAATCAGCCGATTCATTATTATTTATTTTTTTAATTACAAAAAATTATAAATAAATAATGTATTTGTAATAATGACAATTACAACAATACTGAATGGACACTTATTTTAACTTAATATAATACATCAATAAAATCAATTTAGCCTCATAAATAATGAAACATGTTCAATTTGGTTTAAATAATGCAAAAACAAAGTGTTGGAGAAGAAAGTAAAAGTGCAATATGTGCCATGTAAAAAAGCTAACATTTAAGTTCCTTGCTCAGAACATGAGAACATATGAAAGCTGGTGGTTCCTTTTAACACGAGTCTTCAATATTCCAAGGTAAGAAGTTTTAGGTTGTAGTTATTATAGGACTATTTCTCTCTCTACCATTTGTATATCATATACCTTTGACTATTGGATGTTCTTATAGGCACTTTAGTATTGCCAGTGTAACAGTATAGCTTCCATCCCTCTCCTCGCCCCTACCTGGGCTCGAACCAGGAACACATCGACAACAGCCACCCTCGAAGCATCGTTACCCATCGCTCCACAAAAGCCGCGGCCCTTGCAGAGCAAGGGGAACAACTACTCCAAGTCTCAGAGCGAGTGACGTCACCGATTGAAACGCTATTAGCGCGCACCCCGCTAACTAGCTAGCCATTTCGCATCGGTTACACCAGCCTAATCTCGGGAGTTGATAGGCTTGAAGTCATAAACAGCTCAATGTTTGAAGCATTGCGAAGAGCTGCTGGCAAAACGCACGAAAGTGCTGTTTGAATGAATGCTTACGAGCCTGTTGCTGCCTACCGTCGCTCAGTCAGACTGCTCTATCAAATATCAAATCATAGACTTAATTATAACATAATAACTCACAGAAAAACGAGCCTTTGGTCATTAATATGGTCGAATCCGGAAACTATCTTTTCGAAAATAAAACGTTTATTCTTTCAGTGAAATACGGAACCGTTCCGTATTTTATCTAACGGGTGGCATCCATAAGTCTAAATATTCCTGTTACATTGCACAACCTTCAATGTTATGTCATAATTACGTAAAATTCTGGCAAATTAGTTCGCAACGAGCCAGGCGGCCCAAACTGTTGCATATACCCTGACTCTGCGTGCAATGAATGCAAGATAAGTGACACAATTTCACCTGCTTAATATTGCCTGCTAACCTGGATTTCTTTTAGCTAAATATGCAGGTTTAAAAATATATACTTCTGTGTATTGATTTTAAGAAAGGCATTGATGTTTATGGTTAGGTACAGTCGTGTAACGATTGTGCTTTTTTCGCAAATGCGCTTTTGTTAAATCATCCCCCGTTTGGCGAAGTTGTCTGTCTTTGTTAGGAAGAAATATTCTTAACACAGTTCGCAACGAGCCAGGTGGCCCAAACTGCTGCATATACCCTGACTCTGTTGCAAGAGAAGTGACACAATTACCCAATATTAAGTATATATGCAGGTTTAAAAATATATACTTGTGTATTGATTTTAAGAAAGGCATTGATGTTTATGGTTAGGTAGACGTTGGAGCAACGACAGTCCTTTTTCGGGAATGCCACCGCATCGATTATATGCAATGCCGGACACGCTAGATAAACTAGTAATATGTTCATCCATTTGTAGTTAACTAGTGATTATGATTGATTGATTGTTTTTTATAAGATAAGTTTAATGCTAGCTAGCAACTAACCTTGGCTTCTTACTGCATTCGCGTAACAGGCAGGCTCCTCGTGGAGTGCAATGTAATCAGGTGGTTAGAGTGTTGGACTAGTTAACCGCAAGGTTGCAAGATTGAATCCCCGAGCTGACGAGGTAAAAATCTGTTGTTCTGCCCCTGAACAAGGCAGTTAACCCACCGTTCCTAGGCCATCATTGAAAATAAGAATGTGTTCTTAACTGACTTGCCTAGTTAAATAATGGTGTAAAAAAAAAAAAAGTCCAAATCGGTGTCCAAAAATACCAATTTACCATTGTTATGAAAACTTGAAATCGGCCCTAATTAATCTGCAATTCCGATTTAATCGGTCGACTTCAAGTGTGAACTAGTGTTGGGGCTAGGGGAGCAGGGAGGAAAGAGGTGAACGCTGTTGTCCAGGTGGACTGGACCTTGTTCCTGGAGAGTTCAATTCTTTCTCTTTCTCAACCGCTCCTCACTTCTCACTTTCTGTCTCTCCCCAATTCTCTCTTCTCTCGGCTTCTCTCTGTCTTCTCCTGTCTTGATTTTTTGGTTGCTCGTGCTCGTTCTCTCACTACTTCACCCCTGGACTTCCTGAAGGGCTGCCCCCAGGTGGTGAAGGTAGGCAACAACACCTCCACTACGCTGATCCTCAACACAGGGACCCCACAAAGGTTCGTGCTCAGCCCCCTCCTGTACTCCCTGTTCACCCATGACTGCGTGGCTACGCACGTCTTCAACTCAGTCATCACGTTTGCAGACGACACAACAGTGGTATGCCTGATTACCAGCAACGATGAGTCAACCTACAGGGAGGAGGTGAGGGCCCTGGAGAAGTGGTGCCAGGAAAATAACCTCTTCCTCAACGTCAACAATATGAAGGAGCTTATCGTGGACTTCTGCAGACAGCAGAGAGAGCACGCCCCCATCCACATTGACGGGACCGTAGAGGAGAGGGTAAAAGTTCCTCAGCGTACACATCACTGACAATCTGAAATGGTCCATCCACACAGACAGTGTGGTGAAGAAGGCGCAGCAGCGCCTCTGCAAGCCTAGGAGGCTGAAGAAATTCTGTTTGGCCCCTAAGACCCTCACAAACTTCTACAGATGCACCATTGAGAGCATCCAGTCAGGCTTTATCACCGCCTGGTACGGCAACTGCACTGTCCACAGCCACAGTGCCTTCCAGCCCAATTCTTCACCAGTGGCAGTGTGCCTTCCTCCAGGACATCTTCAGCACCCAGTGTGAAAGCAAGGACAAGAAGATTATCAAGCACCTCAGTCACGGTCTGTTCACCCCGCTACCATCTAGAAGGCAGTTACAGTACAGGTTCATCAAAGCTGGGACCGAGAGACTGAAAAACAGCTTCTATCTCCAGGCCATCAAACTGTTAAATAGTCACCACTAGCTGACCTCCGCCCAGTACCCTGCCCTGAACTTAGTCACTATTACTAGCTGCCTACCACCCGGTACTCTACCCTGCACCTTAGACACTGTTACTAGCTGGCTACCACCCGGTACTCTACCCTGCACCTTAGACACTGCTTCCCTATGTACATAGTCAATGAACACTGGTCACTTTAATAATGTTTAATACTGTTTTACACACTTCATATGTATATACTGTATTCTAGTCAAGGCTCATCCTATATAGTTACTGCTGTACACACCTTCTCTATTCATATATTGTCCATCATGTCTATACACTATCATATACATATACATTTATATTCCGGACTCAGGCATGGCTCATTCTGATATGCCTTCATTTCTTTCCTTATGGATTTGTGTGTATTTTGTATTGTTAGGTATTACTGCACTGTTGGAGCTTGAAACATAAGCATTTTGCTGCACCTGCGATAACATCCTCAAAATATGTGTACGCAGCCTATTTTCTTTGACTTGTACATCCACCGCAAATCTCTCATTCTCTCTTTCTCTCTCTCTCCAATATCTCTCTCTCATTCTCTCATCTCTCTCTGCAGTGTGTGCCATGGCTGTGAGGAACTGTCTGGAATGTCAGCAGCAGTCTCACTTCAAGCCCAGCCAGGACAACGCCCGCGGCCAGCAAGCCGTGCACAGCCTCATGGGAGCCGCCAAGTCCATGCCCGCGCAGGCAAGTAGTATCATCCCTCCTCACTGAGTCACAGACTCTCTCTTCAACCCGCCCACTTCTCCCTCCCTCCCTCTCCTCTTTCTGTCATTTCGGGAATCTTGACTTTCTAGTAAAACATTTACATTTTTTATTTTTTGTAGATTTCCCAATCTCCCTAGCAGACATGGAGAAACACCATAATTGATGACATTTCTCCTCCTGTATATTAGTTGAATAGGATCACTGCACTTAGTGAATTGTAAGCATCCCTCTAAGTCATCCTTTGTCTTGTGTTGCGTCCTAATAATTCCCCTGCAGGAACCCATCCCTTTGTGGTCCTCCCTATGTAATAGCAGAGAGTTATTATTGCATTAGCTGATATCTTATTGCATTACTTTGCCTGCTGTTATGTTACACTAGACAAGGCCCTTTGTCATTGTTGGCCTTTTGATTTGATATGGTGACTTCCAGTAAAAAAAAACTAAAAAAAACTGTTTTTCTTCCTGAAACCAGTGTGTAAAATCTCATTCATTATGCAGTGAGTGGCTCTATGGTAAACCCATTATGTTATGGGTCTGAGTCTCAAGGGGATACACAATATCCTGCTGAATGGGGCAAATACTGTACTGTATGTGGACTGGCCAACTATACACTTCCCATGGGTTGATTTTCAACACTCGGGCTACTGATGGTGGAATGGGCCGTTGTGGTTGACCTCTGCTAACATATACACATTCCATGACAATCAGTTATCATTTGTGATGTCTTCGACTTACAGAGAAGTCTAGTTTTGGACAGTGGGTAGAGTTTAAAAACTGATGATGGTGTGTTCAGCATTAACCAGCAATAGGTGCTTACATTATTATGTGTGTGTCTGTGCGTGTCTTGTCTGTCTGTGTGCTTGCCTGTGTGTCTGTGTGTGCGTGTGTACGTGTGTTATACCCCTGCAGAGCCCTGTTGCTGTTGTGACAGGAGGGATGTCTCCCATCAGAGACATGGACTGTCTCCTTCAGGAAATGGACATCAACCGCCTCAGAGCCGTGGTCTTCAGAGATATCGTGAGTTTACAAAGCTTTGATAAAGACTGAGGTTGAAACGAGTCAACTTTTCAAATAAATAACAGTAGCTATGCATTGCAAAAACATGTTATTGCTGTCTTTTTGGAAGATCCCATAAAAAATAAAAAATAAAAAAAATAATTAAATTAATTAAGATCCTACATCTGTACGTATTCAAACATATTACAGACTGGTGGTGTACTGTATTATAGCTGTGTTGCATGTTGTGTGTGTTTTGGTAAAGGAGGACAGTAAGCAGGCTCAGTTCTTGGCCCTGGCCGTGGTTTACTTCATCTCTGTTCTCATGGTGTCCAAGTACCGAGACATCCTGGAGCCCCAAAACGACAAGAAACTCCCCCAGCGCAGCCAGTCTGCCAGGAGCGCAGGTACACACCTCACCCATATGGCTATGCAGGAGCAACATCTAGCAAGTGTCCATCCCTCAAGATGTCAATCTCTGTTTTATACATTAGTTATATATGGAATTTCAAAATGTATTGAAATGTACTGGTGTGTTGATAGTCTTTACAATCTCTTAGATGTGCTGTAGTAGATTCTCATTCATTTTTGAAGCACGTAGAAGGTTCAGGTTTTTCTCAATGTTTATAAACCTCCTTTAATGATTCGTCCCATCAGACAGTAATGCCGTCTCTGGCGGTCCCGACCTGGAGAGCAGTGTGTCCCTCCGTCGCCGAGACTCTGGCATCGGGGATGACCATAGCTCCGTGGCCCCCAGCGAGGCAGACTCCACTGCCCAGGGGCCCGACGCCGTGTCCGAGGCCCTGTCCACCCTCTCCTCAGAGGTCAGAGGTCACAGAGAGAACCCCACGGCGGACGCCAGGGGCGGGAAGAACGTGAAGGACATCCTGCGCAGCCTGGTCTCGGCGCCTGCTGATGACATCATGGTGGACCCCAGCCTTCTGCCGCCAGCCTTCCTGGGAGCTGCTATGGGAAACAACCCCAACCAGTTCAGATCCTTTGACAGGTGCGTGGGCCACAGAGTTTTAGAATCAGGGGTCAGTCTCTCAAAGGCTGCTAACTTTTTAAATACCCCTTGACCTGGTTCACAGCCTCACAGCTCTTAACCCCTCCCTACCGTGAAACGGTCCAACATGAACATGTACTAAGTGAAGGCGAGGAAGCATCACATCAGAAACCCACTACCATCACAGACCCCCTTTTAAACTCTTGTACCCCCCCCCCCCCCCCCCCCCCCGACCCCATCGCTGTAGCTCCCTGGTTTGCCTGTCGACGTGGCTTCTCAATACAAACAAACAGGGCTACAAAGTACCTGTCTTCAGGAAAACACATCAAAACAATCGAGGCATCTGCCAGAGGAAGAGAGAGAGTAAGAGGGGAAAGAGAGAGGGAGAGGGAGAGTGATCTAAAAGACGACTCTGTGGCAGCCTGTTTCTTTTCACCTTGTCACAGATATTTAATAGCTTCTCTTTTTCGTCTCTCTCTCTCCCGGTCTTTCTCTCTGTCTGCACCGTGGGCTAGGCTGTCTGTCTCTCTGGTACTATAATAAGGGAAAAAGAAGCTGGCTAGATGGATCCCCTATGGAGTGAGGGGGCGAGCGGTCAGAGACTTAGTGGGAGCGCAAGGCGGTGCTGTGTGTGGGTCGGTGTACTGTACCTATACAGACATCTCTAAGTGAGAGAGAGCTGACGGACGGACTGAGGACGAGGTCTGGTTTGTATTTGGGGGAAATGTCCCTGTGGCACACCAGACACAAAGGAAGCGGGGAGAGAGAAAAAGGGAGAGAGAAAAAGGGAGAGAGAAAAAGGGAGAGAGAAAAAGGGAGAGAGAAAAAGGGAGAGAGAAAAAGGGAGAGAGAAAAAGCGAGAGTGAAAGAGAGAGCAAGAGGGATAAAGAGAACAAGACCCCCCCCCTCCCTCCACAGGAAGAGAGACACCTAGTCAAGCTTCTCATGCCAAGGAAGAAAGAAAGCGTTTCTCCATCACCCCCCTCCCCCCTCCACCCCCCACACTCCTCCTCTTCCAATCGGTGGGAATTCCGAGGCATCCCTGTGATCCTCAGCCTCTTTATCTGTGGAATGCTTTGTCAGGACTCTGGGCACTCCTCATATCTGGTGGGATTAGAGCGGCTCCCGGGGCCGTTAGCGTTGGAGAGGAGGAGAGCTGGAGAGCATAGAGTAACAGCTCTACCTCGCCACGGGGAGCCCCAGTCAGAGCCCCAGCTGGCCCCAGCCCAGGCAGCTCCCGGCCCCTCTAACCCAGAGATGAAGGCCCGCGTGTTAAGTTCATGTTTTAAGTATCCCTATATTTCTGTTATTACGGGGCTATCACTCAGTCAAGGTGCGCATGCGCAAGGAGTCTGGTCGTCGATGGACCTAGTCTTGAGTGTAATGGCTACCTTGTAGTGTGTTCATATATTATAGTAAACTTTGTTAAACTGGAACCTTGTCGTTGTGTCATTTCGAGTTAACACCGGGGGCTGGGGTTCCCAGGTCAGCACACCCTTCCTCTGGTCTTCTACCTTTATCTCCCACCAGGATCCGCCTACCCTCACAGACCCTGAAACCTCTGGCTCGGAGATGCCTGGTTATCTTGATGGTTCCTGCTCTCTACTGCGTGGCTGTGCTCTGTGTTGAGGTCTGGGCTCTGCTCTCCCCTGCTCCTCTCTCTCTCAGGTCTACTCTAATCTCTACCGTCTGTGTTGAGGTCTGGGCTCTGCTCTCCCCTGCTCCTCTCTCTCTCAGGTCTACTCTAATCTCTACCGTCTGTGTTGAGGCCTGGGCTCTGCTCTCCCCTGCTCCTCTCTCTCTCAGGTCTACTCTAATCTCTACCGTCTGTGTTGAGGTCTGGGCTCTGCTCTCCCCTGCTCCTCTCTCTCTCAGGTCTACTCTAATCTCTACCATCTGTGTTGAGGTCTGGGCTCTGCTCTCCCCTGCTCCTCTCTCTCTCAGGTCTACTCTAATCTCTACCGTCTGTGTTGAGGTCTTGGCTCTGCTCTCCCCTGCTCCTCTCTCTCTCAGGTCTACTCTAATCTCTACCGTCTGTGTTGAGGTCTGGGCTCTGCTCTCCCCTGCTCCTCTCTCTCTCAGGTCTACTCTAATCTCTACCGTCTGTGTTGAGGTCTGGGCTCTGCTCTCCCCTGCTCCTCTCTCTCTCAGGTCTACTCTAATCTCTACCGTCTGTGTTGAGGTCTGGGCTCTGCTCTCCTCTGCTCTTCTCTCTCTCAGGTCTACTACCATCTGTGTGAGAGTGCAGACTTTTAGCTTTTCATTTTCACTCAGATGGTAGGGATATTCCATCAGAGCATACCCAAACTGCGTAAGAATGTAGGTGTATTTGAAATGGTTAAAATAGTTCCCAGAAAGTATTTATTTTAGATTTGAGTCATCTTTTTAAGACAACAAATTAATATGATTCTGACAAAAAATAAAAAAGAGACTTCTCTATGATATAAATTAATCTGATCACTCAAATGGTTCCGGAATGGAGCTGGGACGATAAACCATTATTTGTTGTTGACACCACCGATCACTTATCGCAGGCATTTTGCTGATATTGTTCATGATGATAAGTAGCCTTTTCTAGAGAAATGTGAAGTTTGAAATGAAATACGTTTGCTAATATGAGTGATTTGTTAATGTGACAATTAATGGTTACAACCATCAAACTAGTAGTAGTAGTTTAAATGATTTTTAAACTGTGGTTTACATGAATATTATAATCCTATCGTTTTAGTTATTGCATCAATTAGGGCAATTTATCGCAATATGGATTCTTGTCCCTATCGCCCAGCTCTGCTCAGGTACCTCATGCTCAAACACACAGCAGTAGTTCATCATAAAGTCCTGCATGTCTCAGTGACAGCGGTGCAGACAGACACCCTGTGTAGACAGACAGACTGACGCTGACACCTACGCCAAAACATGGGAACCAACCGGCCTTCCTCCATCCAAAGAACTGGTCCCGGGGATTTAAATTTACGAGCGTGGAAAAAGCAGGTTCTCCCAGATAAAAATGGCCGGGGTCAGAGGTGAAGTATCACTCTGATTTATTTACTAGGCAGAGAGATGGAGGCCCGGTCGGCTAGATTCTGCCATACATACATACGTCTCGGGGATATGCCCCTGTTATGACAGAAAGTCCACAAATATTTGCTGATGCTAACCAGAGCCCTGGTAAACAGTCATCTACGGGAGGCAGAATAGCAGTGTGATTTACATGGCGTGTTACAGCAGCAAATGTGGGTGTTAGTTTGACATTTGTGTTTGTAAGGCATTTTGAAGCTGTACGTTGGACTTGCCACAATCCTTTTGTAAAGGAAAGATCGGCCATGTTGAAAATGTGATGTTTTGTGGTAAGGAATTGCAAGTGAATTTATTGAGTGCAAATATCATAGCTAGTTGCTCATTGGCACTGAACATACTGTGATCAACAAACAGCATACTGCCATGACAGAGATACTTGTCAGACCAGATAGATGACAGTGGGCCTCCTTGAATCGGAACCTGTCACACTGGGAGAGACATGGAGGGTGCTCCATCTCTCCCTTCTTTCTCACCACCTCTCTCCACCTCTGCTGTCCTCAGGCCAAACACTACTGTCATTAATCACTGATGTCATCAAGGCCAGGTCCAACCGGACGTTGTGACAAAGTCACGGGTAGACCGTTGGAGGTTGGGAAGGGGTTGTTGTTGTGGGGGTATAAAGAACATAGGAGGCATGATTCACATGCACAGGGCCGCATGCAGTGAGGGAGAGGGAGGAAGATCAAAGCCAGACTGCATGGGACACAGACAGACAGACAGCCGCTGGGGCCCCACCCCCATCCCCTTACATGAATAAGCCTTAAGGATAAACAGGAGAATGGGGGGTAGGGGGGCCGCCTCTCTGGAGGGTGCAACAGTATGAGACATGCAGTTAGCATTCATCTGGAAATTTACTTCAATGTGTCCTGTTAAGCTTGTCTGTGGTGGGAATCTGATGCTAACCTCAACGTCCACTTGGGAATTAAAAATATAGTTCATCCCACTTAACAATTCCCATGTGGAATCTGACTAATGACCTGTTGTTCTTTTGCATTGTGAACCATGTTTGAAAAGACGATACGTGAACATGTGTAGCTAGTATTGTGTGATGTGTTGGATGAATAAATAATTCACATACTCTGTACTATAGCCATCAGAAATGGCAGTGCCAGATATGTCTACTCTAAGTCATACCAGAAGGGAAAGGCCTATCCAGTTAAGTCGGCTGGTCAGATACTGACTAGATTGGAGGGTAGTCACTAGTATCAGGGGTGGTGCTGACGTGAAGCACCCAGGGAGAGGGGTGTCGACAGCGGCGGGAGAGAGACAGGAGAGACCATGGTCTGGTTCTCTGCACTGGTTATGAGAAAGAGAAGCCAGGCGCCAGGCTATGTCCAGCCCTTGGGGAGGTGTGTGTGTGTGGCGGTACAGGGTTGGGGTTGGGTGTTAGGTTCTCCATCTGTTCCCCAGCAACTCAGGCCTTTAAATGATTCAGTTAGGTTATTAGCTACACTTATTGTTGAGCCCCACGCCCCTGTCGATTAATCAGCCGTCAGAGCAGGTGCCTGGCTGTTTCTGTTAAACCCACGACCAGGAGAGGAGCTGGGAGAAGCAAAGCTCTGGGCTCTCTGGGTTTCGGGTTGGCAGGGCCTGAATAATTTAGAGGTTTTAACCAATAACCCGGCTCGCCGCCTTGTAAACACAAGCAATTTCATTAATCTGTGCTATTCCTAAGAGTTGAATCGAGGAATGTGCTTACAGGCTGAGAGTGTGAGTGAGAAAGTGAGCACCTGTGTATAAAGTTACCGCTTAGCAAGCTAGGGTCCTGGAGAGTCATCCCATTTGATTGTTCGATCTACAAATAGGTTAAGCGTAAAGCAGAATAGGATAGTTGTTACCAACCACTGCGAAGAGACAGCGGTGGGTTTTTAACTGTAAGCCGAGGCTAATTAGCTAGCGTATTAATTCTTATTTCTTCTGTCCTTTACTGTTCAGAAGTAGGGCCATTAATTAAGGGCTGAGGAGAATTTTACGTTTTACATCCAAATCTCAAATTTTTTGTGTAAAGGGGATGTTATAGAAGAGTCCTCTTTTTATTTGTGTGTGATTTGACTTGGTTTTGAGAAACTTATCCCCGCAATAGACGTCTTTCGTTCTGCACTATTGGGGCCACGTATTAACATTAGCAAAGGCTCCATAAACAAATCCGTCCTTTTAGAAATGGCAGAGCTCTGTGTAATGATGCAGGTCTTTTAGATGTTGTATGCATGAAATTGTGTCATTCCGAACTTTATCCGCACTGTTGTGGCACAAATCCAAGTCATTGGGCCGATATTCGATTGTTTGGTGCCAAATCATCCGAAAGTATCTCAAATTGATTGTGAGGCTCAACAACGTCACTTATAAATTATTTGGACATGATGCGCGAAAAATGCTAATATCGGTCCCATGACATAAATGGGATTTGTGCCACAAATGCTAAAGCGTTAGCATGTGTAAACAATGCCAAGGAAACTTAACCAAAGTATGGATTGCTGTCATACCTTGTCCATAGAATGCTTACAGGGTAAGGAAATCAATATGTAATTTTGTAATTTGGGTGAACTGTCCCTTTTAAGTCATATTAATGTCACAGATTCAACATTTGAACTGCAGATGGTTATACAGTACCACAATTATAGAGCGGCCATATTGGCAATAAACCTGTGATATGCTTGAAAATAGCCAGCAGAAGTTGATTCATGTTCAATGATGGTTTGGAAGGAATTTACAATATACATTATGGACAGTAACCCTGTTCTCGAAATAAGACTACAACACCAAATAGGACAACTATCATTGTGGAATACATTGTTTTCATTTGAGAAATTATGCAAAACACTCTTATCCAGAGGAACGTACCATAAGTGCATTCAACAGAAGTAGCTAAAACATTACCTGTATGTTAAACAGTGTGTGTGAAGACAGTAGACTAACCGTTGCTGGTATTTCTGCAGCCAGACTGTATCATCCTGCAGCATAGATCACAGCGGGGTCAGAACCAGTCAGTGTTTAACATCCAAAGTACCTTCAGCCTAATGTGTGTCATCTGCCATCTTAAATCATCCAGGCCCTGCTTTGATACCAACGCCAGCTTTCTGTCTGCGGAGCTACTAAAGCCCAGTCTACATACTCCTCTCTATGTATGTTTCTGTGTGCATGTGTGTGTTTCTCTCTCTCTCTCTCTGTGTGTTTCTCTCTCTCTGTGTGTGTTTCTCTCTGTGTGTGTGTGTGTGCACGCTCGTGTTTGTTTGACCAGTAGGTAGTGATTAGGTCATGCTCCCTCTGTGTCAGCACTGATAAGAAGGCCCAGGTCTACTTTGATAGGGCCACTGGCCTGTCAGGAAGCCTAGTTTAAACTGACAGCTTTATCCAGATGCTGTTTCCGCTCTCTTCCTGTAAGGATGTTATTGATAGGAGAGCACCAGGTCTCCTACAGCACTGGCCCCTAGGGAGAGGGATACACTGGTATTAGTAACCTGTGACTCAAGTAGTACACCAGACCACTATATGTTATGTATGGTAGTACACTAGGACCCATACTGTAGAGATATAGTGATACAGCATTGGTCAGGCAAAGGGGGATACCTAGTCAGTTGTACTACTGAATGTATTCAACTGAAATGTGTCTTCTGTATTTAACCCAACCCCTCTGAATCAGAGAGGTGCGGGGGCTTGCCTTAATCGACGTCCACGTCATCTGTAACCTACACCAGACCACTGTGTTATGGATGGGGGTAGACCAGGACCTCCAACACTGGCCCATAGTATACAGTAGGGACCTTGAGGACAGGGATACAGTGTAAACATATAGGGTCAATATAACTTCTACGTACCTTCTATCTATTTGTAGACGTTCAAGAGTGGCCTGGAGTGCTTTTTAACCAAACCCCCCTCCCCCTAACCAAACCTCCAGCGGGACACAGAATGAATGGGCTTGCGGGCCGGATCCTGTCCGCGGGCCGCATGTTGACCACCCCTAGTGTAACCTAAGGTATCCTAAGAGTAAATTGGCTTACTACAGCTTCTGCTGTGGGTCTATGACCATGTCTGTTATCCATGTGTTTAAAACAATAGTAGAGGAGTACAACCACTACAAAGGCTGTGTCCGAACTGTTGGCTCAAAACAAATGTGATACATAGCAAGAACAATGTGCAGTAGCTTCTTTTCATTGAGCTATATTGTGTAAGAAAGAGCAGGTTAATCTGCTGATACCTTTGAATGATCTATTCCTTCCAGCTGATCACCAAAATATATCAAGATTTATTTATCAGGAATTCCTACTTTTCTGTCATGTGTGCTCCATTTGTCTCCGAGCCAGAATCCAGGTTTTCCACATTTTGTATGTTGTCGTGGTCACATCCCTAACAATGTATTGAAGCTTTAATATTATTTGTAATGGTGGATGGGCCCACTTTCCGCTAACAAATCACAATGTTTACTGACTTACTGAGTGAGGGAGTGAGTGAGTGCTGCAGGGAGCCAATCGATTTCAGGCAAGATGGATGCAGCCATTACTGAATATTCTGTGTCAGGGAAATAGGCCTCTAATGACTCTACTGTCTAAATGGGATCCTGTACTGTTGTTTTCGCATGCTGCAGCCTGTGTTTTATCAGTCACATCTCACTAAGCATTGTGCCTACTAAACTGACATCATCACTATTGTTTATATTCTAGAATGACAAAAGTTCTGTTCTTATGTCCTTAGTTATTCAGATGTCTCAAGGAATGCATTTTAAAATGTGTGTTTTAATAGTATTCAACACACATTTTCATATTTACTCTCATCTTTTACAGAAGCGTTCGGGTGGCGCCCAAGAAAGTGGGCGGGGCTCCGTCCCCAGGCTCCTCCACTCCTGTCCCATCAGCCACCGCTGCTGTGGCGGCCGCCGGGACACCAGTCAACAACGTTGCCGTGGTTTCCACGGGCGATGCCTCCCAGAGCACCACCGCTGAGGCTGCAGCCGGTGAGTCCCAGACAGTAGGAGGTATGTTAGGTGTCCCAGCAGTAAGGTTACCATGCTACGGAGACAGCACATCAGAGCTGCATCAAAGAAGAAGTCAGTGACAACACCAAGAATTCCAGCTAGCCAAGCCCAAGGAAAATACCTGTCAAAAAACTATCTTTTGGTATTTGTTTCATTAGTCCACTGTTCATACAGTCCCGAAATGTTTTGCTTGTCTGCAGTGAAGTATTCAAGATATTGAACTTTCAAAATACGGAAAGTGTCACAGTATAATGCGTTTTGCAGCTTATCTGACAGTAAAAGAGTCGTCTTATCCTCTTCCTAAAACCTGTGTTGATACCACAGTCCCTAATCTGCCTCCTTAAGCCCTAGGAGTACTTCTATGTTTTGTTCCATAGATCAGTCCCTCAGTATAAGGCGGCAGGTAGCCTAGTGGTTAAGAGCGTTGGGCCTGTAACTGAATGGTCGCTGGTTCGAATCCCCGAGCCGACTAGGTGAAGAATCTGCCGATGTGTCCTTGAGCAAGGCACTCATTGATATTATTTATAATGGTGGATGGGCCCACTTTCCGCTAATAAATCACAATGTTTACTTACTCACTGCTCCTGTAAGTCACTCTGGGTAAGAGCGTCTGCTAGATGACTAAAATGTAGTATAGTATTTCAGTGTGTATTTCTGAATGTTCTCTCCGCGCTGTGTAATCCAGTTAGCCTGGAACACAGCAGAGCATGCAGACAGAGCAGCATTATTACAGGATTAGTGTGTTATCAGGGATTACTGTCAGACGCTATATAGTACAGTACTCTGACTGCGGCCCTAATACTGACTTTTATTCTGTCTTAATGGGGTATTTATTTAGGTTTGGCTTAAATGTGATGATGCCATGTTGACATTAGGTAAAGAAGGAGTGATATTCTGTGTGTTGTAGAACTAGGAATTATACAGTGTATATGAATGATAAATTATGCGTAACAAGTTATAGAATCATAGATTAATGTATAAACTATATCAAGTCCACATTGCTTTCTATGCACCAGGCTCAGCTTAATAAAAGTGCTCAATTTCTTTCAACTCAAGTAGAAGTCTTGTCTATTGAGTGGAGTAGGACTCCTTTAGTCCTTGGTGACAGTCGGTAAACACTGGGCAGAAGACCTATTGACATTTCCTTTCATGTTCTGTGTGTGGATAGAGCATGTTTTATGTGTGTGTGTGTGTGTGTTTTAGGCGGGAAATGTTTGCGTAATTGTGTGTGTGCGGTTTGAGAGGAGTGTGTGTGAAAGGCGGTGAAGAGAGCGAAAGAGTGTGTGGGTTTAAGAGGGGCCAGTGGGAGGATTAATGGAGATAAGTTAATTTACTCCTCCACTGTTTGAAGGAGCTACTTCATGTCCACCGGGAGCCTCTCAGCAGGCCACACAACACAGTGGTGCTTAAAGACGGGCCCCCGTGTCCACACACACACATTCCAGTCCACACCACAGCCTGTCATTCCCTAAGAGTTATCCCTGCTCTGAGACCTTCCCTTACGGCTGGGAAAACAAGCCCACCGAACACCAGAGGAATCGCCTCCACGTATTCAGCCGGGCATTATGGAATTTATGGGCGACAGTGAAATAGAATTTATTGCCAGATCAATCAAACGTTGTGCTTTGTAGACGTTATAGACTCGTGTGTCTCTGCCGCAAGGACGGTGTCGTAAAGCACCTGGAAGTCATTTCATGAATATGCGCCAAAAGCGATGAAAGCAAATGTGTTCATTTAAAAAAGTATACTTTTTTGCTTACTTTATATAAAATAATTTTCACTATTTACCGGAACATTTTCAAATTGTTCAGTCCAATATCAGCTCAAAAGGCAAACGAATCCTGTATGCATAGTGGTGTGTAAAAGGAAAACCCTGCTAATATCCATGCTGGTTTGTAAAAGAAAATCTGCATGAATATTCCCTGATGAATGTAGCATTAATTAGGCCATACATGAACAAAATGATCTATGCCCAAGTGGAAGGAAGCTCTACATCATCCACTATCTAACACCAGACAATTACACTACACTTATCCCACACACACATACATCCACCCGTTCTGTAACATTAGAATGGAAACCCTCACCAGATTTATTGAGCCACTCGTTCCTTCAGTGCGGTAATGTATTAGAGTGGAGGTGGGCCAATGTATTGTCATATCCTGCTACCAGACTAGTAATGATACGAATAATGATACTGATACTAATGATACTGATACTAATGATACTGATACTAATAATGATACTGATACTAATAATGATACTGATACTAATAATGATACTGATAATGATGCTAATAATGATGCTAATAATGATGCTAATAATGATGCTAATAATGATACTAATAATGATACTAATAATGATACTGATGCTAATAATGATAATGATACTAATAATGATACTGGTACTAATAACGATACTAATAATGATACTGATACGAATAACGATACTGATACTAATAATGATACTGATGCTAATAATGATACTAATAATGATACTGATACTAATAATGATACTGGTACTAATAATGATACTGATACTAATAATGAACCACTGGATTATCTCCAGAAACCACATTTATACTCCACTCCTTTCTTTATGTAGAAATGCATTGAGGTGGATGAGGGAGGTGTGTGTGTGTGTGTGTGTGTGTGTGTGTGTGTGTGTGTGTGTGTGTGTGTGTGTGTGTGTGTGTGTGTGTGTGTGTGTGTGTGTGTGTGTGTGTGTGTGTGTGTGTGTGTGTGTGTGTGTGTACGCTCTTCTGTTCGTGTGTGTCTACTGTCCTGTCTTGCTCCCAGACTAATAATGAGGCTCTCTGGTTTCCACCAGGATCAGCCAGTGCCAACCTGCCATCTGTCCCCACGCTGTCCCCAATGACCCGGGACACAGCCCCCAGTATGAGGTGATACATCACTACACACACCACCTGAACACGAGAGATCTCACACACACACACCCACACACACACATTCTTAATTTTTCTCTATTTGTCTATTTGTGTTGTGATGTAAGACTATTGTGGATTCTGTAGTGGTTTTAGCTGCTGCTTTGTGAATCAATTTCAGTTAGAAAGTCACCTCTATGCATTTTAATATTCTATTATACATATTTGCCGGTTTGAATATGAGTGTCTAATCTTCCCCTCAGTATCTCAGAGAGGCTGGAGCATGCTCTGGAGAAGGCTGCCCCCCTACTGAGAGAGATCTTTGTGGACTTTGCCCCCTTCCTCTCTCGCACCCTGCTGGGTAGTCACGGACAGGAGCTCCTCATCGAGGGCACCAGTAAGTACCCATCTAGAGAGCATCATGGACCACATGGATTCCCACACAAATCAAATGCATTTATAAAGCCCTCTTTACATCAGCAGATGTCACAGATATACACACACACACACACACACACACACACACACACACACACACACACACACACACACACACACACAAGATTATAATGATATCAAACTCGTCTTTTAAATGAACCACTTATCTCAATAAAAGGTTTCTCTAGATTTCCGACCTGACTGTCAATGATCTGAGGGTTAAACCTAGCATCCCACCCTCAGACACAGCCACACTAGTATACACACTGCAGAATGATAAACCTACCATCCCACCCTCAGACACAGCCACACTAGTATACACACTGCAGAATGATAAACCTAGCATCCCACCCTCAGACACAGCCACACTAGTATACACACTGCAGAATGATAAACCTAGCATCCCACCCTCAGACACAGCCACACTAGTATACACACTGCAGAATGATAAACCTACCATCCCACCCTCAGACACAGCCACACTAGTATACACACTGCAGAATGATAAACCTAGCATCCCACCCTCAGACACAGCCACACTAGTATACACACTGCAGAATGATAAACCTAGCATCCCACCCTCAGACACAGCCACACTAGTATACACACTGCAGAATGATAAACCTACCATCCCACCCTCAGACACAGCCACACTAGTATACACACTGCAGAATGATAAACCTAGCATCCCACCCTCAGACACAGCCACACTAGTATACACACTGCAGAATGATAAACCTAGCATCCCACCCTCAGACACAGCCACACTAGTATACACACTGCAGAATGACGGGCCATTTCACACGCTTCATCTAAACAGCACTAACACAGGCCCTTTGGTCATGACATCAAGGCTGGTAGAGGCTGGTAGTGGATCAGTTTTAACTAACTGATTGTAGCTGTGCTGCGGTACAGCGAGGGGAGGGGCGGGTCCTAGAGGCCTGGGTCAGGGGTCAGCCCACTAATAGGAGTGTTTGGGATGTCTACTGCCACCAAACAAAATGGAAAGTTGATTGATAGCTGCAGGGGGGATGAGGGGGGGTTAGGGATTTGTGTGTGTGTGGGGGGTAGTGGGTGGGTGTGTCTAGGAGTGTGGGGGGATTATGTGTGTGTATCCATACATACGTGTGGGCGTGCACAGACCAGAATAACTGAGAATGCAGAGGTCAATGTCCCTTTTCCTCTCTGCATATGAAATGACCCCTGGCCACTCCTGGCCCCACCCCCTGCCCGCCTCTTCCCCTCTAAGACCTTCCACCACTATAGGATCAATGAGACATATGCTGAACCACGTCTCAGCCTGTAATACAAGGCCCAATATGTATTAGTTTACAGTAACATCATGTCCACTCATTAGGCCACATCAATACTACTCTGTCCCCACGCAGATGTCGCCGGATTAGGTACTTCTGGTCAGATTGTGTGTGTGTGGGTTCATTGGAGCGTGCACACACTACTACACACGTCTACATTTTTACTGAAGAAGGCAGTCAAAATGGTTGTCATGGCAGTAAACTTGTATTTTAGTTTAAACTTTCATTCTCTCCTTGTCTCTCTATCCCCCCCTCTCTCGCTCGCTTTCTCCCTCTCTCTCTCTCTCCACGTCCTCTCTCTCTCTCTCTCCACGTCCTCTCTCTCTCCACGTCCTCTCTCTCTCCACGTCCTCTCTCTCTCCATGTCCTCTCTCTCTCTCCCTGTCTCTCTCCCCTCCTCTCTCTTTCTCCAGGTCTGGTGTGTATGAAGTCCAGCAGTTCGGTGGTAGAGCTGGTCATGCTGCTCTGTTCTCAGGCAAGTCTTCCATCTTTGTCTCTCTCTACCGCCACCTCTCTCTTTCCTTCTCTCCCTCCTCCTCTTCACCCCATCTGAGTTATCGTCCCGATCGTCCTCACCTTGAGTGCAGTAACTCCAGGATGGAGAGATAGATGAACCATCTCTTCCTATCTCTCCTCCTCACCTCCCCTCAGGCCACCGTCACCCCAATCTCTCGCTCACTCTCTCCAAACGAGAGAGAAGGCATCTTTAATGACCGCTGATATTGGCCTTAAGGTCAAGGGTTCCCGACCTGTCCGTCCACCTTTTGACCCGGTGGCCCTCAGCGTTCCTCTGTGGCTGGGGCCAACCTGATGAGGGGAAAATGCTGCTTTGCATTGATTACGGTTAGCAGCCTAGCCCCTCCTTCTGTTTGGTTGCGTTCTGTGTCCAAGTTTATTTAGTGTGGCGCTGATGGAGGATTCATGAATACAGATGAAGGAATCATAGCAGGTGTGGTGCAGCAGTAGATCAATGGGCTGGGTGTCAATAAACTGGAGATAGATCACACAGCTAATGGTGGGGAGCAGGGATCAGGGAGAGGCCATGGTCTGCTGGTCCTGACTGGACATTTACATTCATGGATACACCGCAGGCAGGCACACACACACACACACACACACACACACACACACACACACACACACACACACACACACACACACACACACACACATACACATCTGTAAGCACATACACATACACACGAGTACACAGAAATACACAAACACCCACCCATCCACACACATACAAACACCCCCACACCCACACACAGTGTGTTACACACACATACAAACACCCCCACACCCACACACAGTGTTACACACACATGGATGAGAGACACACCTCGTACGTAATCACAAACATACTATTCCCTTATAGGCTTGTAAGAACACATACGCTGCTCTTATACAGACAAGTACCCAACCAAATGCAGTGCAGAGACACACACACTCACCACCAAAGATACAGGGTAATAACTGTATCCCCGCTGGGCCTTGTTTGTTAGCAGAAGAGGGGTTTACTATTTAAAACACCACTCAACACCACAAAAAACTGAAAACACAGTTGATTAATGACACCTCTCTCTCAGACCGCACTGCGCCTTTTTTAAATCTGTTTTATTTTCAAAAGAAACACCGCCTTTCATCTGCCTTTTTCCTCCTCCTCCACTTTTCCTCCCCCTTTCCTCCCCTCCTCCCCTTTTCCTCCCCTCCATCCCATTTACTTCCCATTATTCACTTCACTTGTTCTCCAAAAGAGAGGTAATCTAGAGAGATTACACATCCGTTCTGGTGTCACCGGGGCAGTGTGGATGTGGGCTAGCGGGGTGCGGGGACGTCGGAGAGGGGAAGTGAACCCTAGCGGTCCTGGCGAGAGGGAGGGAGCGGAGAATAAATGACATGCTCTAATGCCCCTATTTGTCATATCTGTCAGGGTGTTGTTTAATGCTAATATAATCAAAGGCAGAATCTGGTGATTGCCGACCGAGAGAAAGAGGGCCCCTGGCCCCCAGTCCCACTGGTCTCTCTCGCTCTCTCTCTTTCTCTCTCTGTCTCTCTAAAGCATGATGACTTTCTCTCTCTATGGGAAAAGGGAACGGTCCAAGATGGCGTTGATTGCTTCAGTAAATCATCCAACCAAATTCTCTCACAGCCGAAGCAAATGTAATTGTGTTGTTGTGTGGACGGGAGGAAAGGAGGAGGGAGGGGGTGTTGGGGAGTATGGTGATATGATCTACCTTGATGAAGAGAGAGAAGGACCGGGGCTCAGAGAGAGAGAGAGAGAAGGACCGGGGCTCAGAGAGAGAGAGAGAGAGGGACCGGGGCTCAGAGAGAGAGGGGGACCGGGGCTCAGAGAGAGAGGGGGACCGGGGCTCAGAGAGAGAGGGGGACCGGGGCTCAGAGAGAGAGGGGGACCGGGGCTCAGAGAGAGAGGGGGACCGGGGCTCAGAGAGAGAGAACAAGATCTGTTTTTCTTCCCTGGGCTAAATTCCATCTTCCAGCCAGACTTGCGATAATTACATTTTTTTCCCTGTGATTTGCGTGCACCTCTGTTTCTCCTCTCTCTCTCTGACTGGGAAAGTGAGAGAAAGAAAGGCAGGGAGTGATTGATGATGTTATGTAGCCCAGCCGCAGGGCCCTCCGGCACAGGAAATGCTCTTGAACTCCACAGGAAGTGCTTCACTCGGCGGCCATCTTGAATGTAGACCCCAATGAGCGAGCCCCAAGCGATGGGAGGAGATTGAGATGATTTTGATAGATTTTTCTCTCTTCCCCCCCCTCCTCTCACGTCATCCCTCTCATCCAAGATGGCGCAATGCGATAGCTATCGTGTCTGAAATGTTTTATTAATTTCCTGAGGGGTTGAGATGGAGTGGGGCCGGGGTCAGAGGTCGAGAGGCTAGGGGCCACAGAGGAGTTTTTAATCACGCCTCGTATAAGACATACAACACAGGGCCACTTCAGCCTGGCATTGAGGAGGGGATACTAAACCACTGTTTGATAGGACCCCGTCTGTAAAGAACGCTACTCCTCTACCCAATTAAAGATCCATTTTGATCCGAGATCAGAGACATTCATGTCAGAGACGTTATTGCTTCATTGCTTGGTCTCTTGTGGTTGTATTGATCAGCATAAACAAACTGTGGAATAATGGCGTGGTAGTGTGGTTTCATAAACATGGCTTGTACTCTACCCAGGGATAGATACCCAGGGATAGATACCCAGGGATAGATACCCAGGGATAGATACCCAGGGATAGATACCCAGGGATAGATACCCAGGGATAGATGCCCAGGGATAGATGCCCAGGGATAGATGCCCAGGGATAGATACCCAGGGATAGATACCCAGGGATAGATACCCAGGGATAGATACCCAGGGATAGATACCCAGGGATAGATACCCAGGGATAGATACCCAGGGATAGATCCAGCATTTCTCTCTCTAGGATGAGGTACAGTCGTGTAGATGTACCGTAGGTCCAGTTGTTGTTTACAAGGTTGTTGATAAAGGAAGGCATTTCATTTTGCTGTTTAATGTTTCAATTAACTCATTGTTTTTTTTCTAACTTTGGGTTGATGAGGAATTGCATCCACGCTCATTGTTAGTCGGGTCCTTTAGGACTAAAACGAGGGATGGAAGAGAGACGGTTTAGCTCTAGTCCAGCTCCCCAAGCGGAGTATCAAGACATCCCGTTCCTCTCAGGTAATTGCTTGCGATGGATCCTTCAAAGCTGAGACTTGTTGGGTATTACGTGACTATCATCTCTGAGACGCCGTCAGTCCGAGCTCACCGCTCTCTCCTCACCGACAACGCCCTTAATTCGCCATGACAGGCTCTCTCCATGACAACGAGCAGTGGCCTAGCTTCTCTCTGTCACCATGTCGGATCTACAGCCTTCAAAGGTGCATCGCTTGAAAAGGTTTCCATCCACAACACTGATAAATAGATAATGCTGACTCAGTTAAAAGTCTGTGTCTGTGTGTGTCTGTTTATGTGCATACGTGTGCTAAGCTAGTCTCCTCTCTCCTCCACTCTCCACTGTGATAAATCATCTCATTGGATACAGGACAGTCCACTATCAGAGAGGCGTCTGTCAGATGAATCAGCCAGCAGAATTGTCTGTGTCCTGTAGATCACTGGTTATTGTCTGAACAGTCTGTCAGGACATCCAACCGTACAGCACTTATCACTACATCCCTCCTGTACATAGAGAGGTGTGGAGAGAGGAGTCAACTACCATACTGTACATAGAGAGGAGTCCACTACCATACTGTACATAGAGAGGAGTCAACTACCATACTGTACATGGAGAGGAGTCAACTACCATACTGTACATGGAGAGGTGGGGGAGTCAACTACCATCCTGTACATGGAGAGGTGGGGGAGTCAACTACCATCCTGTACATGGAGAGGAGTCAACTACCATACTGTACATGGAGAGGAGTCAACTACCATACTGTACATGGAGAGGAGTCAACTACCATACTGTACATGGAGAGGAGTCAACTACCATACTGTACATGGAGAGGAGTCAACTACCATACTGTACATGGAGAGGAGTCAACTACCATCCTGTACATGGAGAGGAGTCAACTACCATCCTGTACATAGAGAGGAGTCAACTACCATCCTGTACATAGAGAGGAGTCAACTACCATCCTGTACATAGAGAGGAGTCAACTACCATCCTGTACATAGAGAGGAGTCAACTACCATCCTGTACATAGAGAGGAGTCAACTACCATCCTGTACATAGAGAGGTGGAGGAGTCAACTACTATCCTGTACATGGAGAGGTGGAGGAGTCAACTACCATCCTGTACATGGAGAGGAGTCAACTACCATCCTGTACATGGAGAGGAGTCAACTACCATCCTGTACATGGAGAGGAGTCAACTACCATCCTGTACATGGAGAGGAGTCAACTACCATCCTGTACATGGAGAGGAGTCAACTACCATCCTGTACATGGAGAGGAGTCAACTACCATCCTGTACATGGAGAGGAGTCAACTACCATCCTGTACATGGAGAGGAGTCAACTACCATACTGTACATGGAGAGGAGTCAACTACCATCCTGTACATAGAGAGGTGGAGGAGTCAACTACCATCCTGTACATGGAGAGGAGTCAACTACCATCCTGTACATGGAGAGGAGTCAACTACCATACTGTACATGGAGAGGAGTCAACTACCATACTGTACATGGAGAGGAGTCAACTACCATCCTGTACATGGAGAGGAGTCAACTACCATCCTGTACATAGAGAGGAGTCAACTACTATCCTGTACATGGAGAGGAGTCAACTACCATCCTGTACATAGAGAGGAGTCAACTACCATCCTGTACATGGAGAGGAGTCAACTACCATCCTGTACATGGAGAGGAGTCAACTACCATCCTGTACATGGAGAGGAGTCAACTACCATCCTGTACATAGAGAGGAGTCAACTACCATCCTGTACATAGAGAGGAGTCAACTACCATCCTGTACATAGAGAGGAGTCAACTACCATCCTGTACATAGAGAGGAGTCAACTACCATCCTGTACATAGAGAGGAGTCAACTACCATCCTGTACATAGAGAGGAGTCAACTACCATCCTGTACATAGAGAGGAGTCAACTACCATCCTGTACATAGAGAGGAGTCAACTACCATCCTGTACATGGAGAGGAGTCAACTACCATCCTGTACATGGAGAGGAGTCAACTACCATCCTGTACATGGAGAGGAGTCAACTACCATCCTGTACATGGAGAGGTGGAGGAGTCAACTACCATCCTGTACATGGAGAGGTGGAGGAGTCAACTACCATCCTGTACATGGAGAGGTGGAGGAGTCAACTACCATCCTGTACATGGAGAGGTGGGGGAGTCAACTACCATCCTGTACATGGAGAGGTGGGGGAGTCAACTACCATCCTGTACATGGAGAGGTGGGGGAGTCAACTACCATCCTGTACATGGAGAGGAGTCAACTACCATCCTGTACATGGAGAGGTGGGGGAGTCAACTACCATCCTGTACATGGAGAGGTGGGGGAGTCAACTACCATCCTGTACATGGAGAGGTGGGGGAGTCAACTACCATCCTGTACATGGAGAGGTGGGGGAGTCTACTACCATCCTGTACATGGAGAGGTGGGGGAGTCTACTACCATCCTGTACATGGAGAGGTGGGGGAGTCTACTACCATCCTGTACATGGAGAGGTGGGGGAGTCAACTACCATCCTGTACATGGAGAGGTGGGGGAGTCAACTACCATCCTGTACATGGAGAGGTGGGGGAGTCAACTACCATCCTGTACATGGAGAGGTGGGGGAGTCAACTACCATCCTGTACATGGAGAGGTGGGGGAGTCAACTACCATCCTGTACATGGAGAGGTGGGGGAGTCAACTACCATCCTGTACATGGAGAGGTGTGGAGAGAGGAGTCAACTACCATCCTGTACATAGAGAGGTGTGGAGAGAGGAGTCGACTACCATCCTGTACATAGAGAGGTGTGGAGAGAGGAGTCGACTACCATCCTGTACATAGAGAGGTGTGGAGAGAGGAGTCGACTACCATCCTGTACATAGAGAGGTGTGGAGAGAGGAGTCGACTACCATCCTGTACATGGAGAGGAGTCGACTACCATCCTGTACATGGAGAGGAGTCGACTACCATCCTGTACATGGAGAGGAGTCGACTACCATCCTGTACATGGAGAGGAGTCGACTACCATCCTGTACATGGAGAGGAGTCGACTACCATCCTGTACATGGAGAGGAGTCGACTACCATCCTGTACATGGAGAGGAGTCGACTACCATCCTGTACATGGAGAGGAGTCGACTACCATCCTGTACATGGAGAGGAGTCGACTACCATCCTGTACATGGAGAGGAGTCGACTACCATCCTGTACATGGAGAGGAGTCGACTACCATCCTGTACATGGAGAGGAGTCGACTACCATCCTGTACATGGAGAGGAGTCGACTACCATCCTGTACATGGAGAGGAGTCGACTACCATCCTGTACATGGAGAGGAGTCGACTACCATCCTGTACATGGAGAGGAGTCGACTACCATCCTGTACATGGAGAGGAGTCGACTACCATCCTGTACATGGAGAGGAGTCGACTACCATCCTGTACATGGAGAGGAGTCGACTACCATCCTGTACATGGAGAGGAGTCGACTACCATCCTGTACATGGAGAGGAGTCGACTACCATCCTGTACATGGAGAGGAGTCGACTACCATCCTGTACATGGAGAGGAGTCGACTACCATCCTGTACATGGAGAGGAGTCGACTACCATCCTGTACATGGAGAGGAGTCGACTACCATCCTGTACATGGAGAGGAGTCGACTACCATCCTGTACATGGAGAGGAGTCGACTACCATCCTGTACATGGAGAGGAGTCGACTACCATCCTGTACATGGAGAGGAGTCGACTACCATCCTGTACATGGAGAGGAGTCGACTACCATCCTGTACATGGAGAGGAGTCGACTACCATCCTGTACATGGAGAGGAGTCGACTACCATCCTGTACATGGAGAGGAGTCGACTACCATCCTGTACATGGAGAGGAGTCGACTACCATCCTGTACATGGAGAGGAGTCGACTACCATCCTGTACATGGAGAGGAGTCGACTACCATCCTGTACATGGAGAGGAGTCGACTACCATCCTGTACATGGAGAGGAGTCGACTACCATCCTGTACATGGAGAGGAGTCGACTACCATCCTGTACATGGAGAGGAGTCGACTACCATCCTGTACATGGAGAGGAGTCGACTACCATCCTGTACATGGAGAGGAGTCGACTACCATCCTGTACATGGAGAGGAGTCGACTACCATCCTGTACATGGAGAGGAGTCGACTACCATCCTGTACATGGAGAGGAGTCGACTACCATCCTGTACATGGAGAGGAGTCGACTACCATCCTGTACATGGAGAGGAGTCGACTACCATCCTGTACATGGAGAGGAGTCGACTACCATCCTGTACATGGAGAGGAGTCGACTACCATCCTGTACATGGAGAGGAGTCGACTACCATCCTGTACATGGAGAGGAGTCGACTACCATCCTGTACATGGAGAGGAGTCGACTACCATCCTGTACATGGAGAGGAGTCGACTACCATCCTGTACATGGAGAGGAGTCGACTACCATCCTGTACATGGAGAGGAGTCGACTACCATCCTGTACATGGAGAGGAGTCGACTACCATCCTGTACATGGAGAGGAGTCGACTACCATCCTGTACATGGAGAGGAGTCGACTACCATCCTGTACATGGAGAGGAGTCGACTACCATCCTGTACATGGAGAGGAGTCGACTACCATCCTGTACATGGAGAGGAGTCGACTACCATCCTGTACATGGAGAGGAGTCGACTACCATCCTGTACATGGAGAGGAGTCGACTACCATCCTGTACATGGAGAGGAGTCGACTACCATCCTGTACATGGAGAGGAGTCGACTACCATCCTGTACATGGAGAGGAGTCGACTACCATCCTGTACATGGAGAGGAGTCGACTACCATCCTGTACATGGAGAGGAGTCGACTACCATCCTGTACATAGAGAGGTGTGGAGAGAGGAGTCGACTACCATCCTGTACATAGAGTCGACTACCATCCTGTACATGGAGTCGACTACCATCCTGTACATGGAGTCGACTACCATCCTGTACATGGAGAGGAGTCGACTACCATCCTGTACATGGAGAGGAGTCGACTACCATCCTGTACATGGAGAGGAGTCGACTACCATCCTGTACATGGAGAGGAGTCGACTACCATCCTGTACATGGAGAGGAGTCGACTACCATCCTGTACATGGAGAGGAGTCGACTACCATCCTGTACATGGAGAGGAGTCGACTACCATCCTGTACATGGAGAGGAGTCGACTACCATCCTGTACATGGAGAGGAGTCGACTACCATCCTGTACATGGAGAGGAGTCGACTACCATCCTGTACATGGAGAGGAGTCGACTACCATCCTGTACATGGAGAGGAGTCGACTACCATCCTGTACATGGAGAGGAGTCGACTACCATCCTGTACATGGAGAGGAGTCGACTACCATCCTGTACATAGAGAGGTGTCGACTACCATCCTGTACATGGAGAGGTGGGGGAGTCAACTACCATCCTGTACATGGAGAGGAGTCGACTACCATCCTGTACATGGAGAGGAGTCGACTACCATCCTGTACATGGAGAGGAGTCGACTACCATCCTGTACATGGAGAGGAGTCGACTACAATGGTGTACATTGAGAGAAGGTGGTGGGGGAGGAGGGTGGGCAGGAGTGTACAATTATTGGTAACATGATGGCATATGTACTACTCTACTCATGTACAAATGAAGTTCTGTTTAGGCTTTTGTGCAAGACTGTGTCGGCGTAGAGGTCACTGCTAGAGCGGCAGGTAGCCGAGCGGTTAAGAGCGTTGGGCCAGTAACCGAAAGGTTGTTGGTTTAAATCCCAGAGCCGACCAGGTGAAAGATCTGCTGATGTGTCCATGAGCAAGGCTCTTAATCCTAATTGCTCCTATAAATTCCTCTGGATAAGAGTGTCTGCTAAATGACTCAAATGTAAATTCTGTGTCAGGCAGTACAATTTTCTTTCTCCAAAGAAGGAAATCATTTTCACTCCACACTTTTCTCAAAGGGTGAACCATAGTACTACATTTCACCATGTACACAAGCTGACAAGCACAGACACTGATATGAGAACGAGACAAGTACATTCCGAACCCTTATGAGTTTGGAACCTGGAAGGTAAAATAACACTATATTAATAGTGCCTGTCAGTCTCCACTCTGCATGTCAGGTAAAAAAAATCCTTTATTTGAAACAGGAGTATGTTCACGTATAAATAATCCCAATTTACGCCCGCCGTTTTGCACCCCCCGAGCCTGAGCAGACTCACAGTAAAACAGCCTGGTGCCAAATTAAAATCCACTCAATTTTAGGAGGTCCCCCTGGCCACTAGGCCCCTCTTCCTGTCAGGAAGGGTCCCCCTCTAGCTGCATAGCTCACATCAGCAGGGTGCCGCAAGAATGAAGTGCCGGTTGGTGTTACTGTTTTCACTCCTCCGAGCCAGGAGAGTACCTTTCAAAGAATGTCTAAGCCTGATATTACCCCTCTCTGATGAGACTAGAGGGGGACACTGGTGTGCCGATAGGCTACAGACCCTGGGCTGCGCCCCGTGGCACACGGTTGGGGTTTAGGGGGCTGGTGAGGAGAGAGGGAGGGAAAAATAACACTTTGATTGCACTGATCTTGAACCTTGTGTGTGTGTTTGGCTACGCAGCGGGGTGTTTGCTCCGGCTGTGAAGAGTGATGGGGAAAGCATTTGGCCCCGGAGTTTCAGAGCATTCCTCCTCCACGTCTTTTACCTTCCCCCACGTCCCCCGGTCCCTAAACAGCTCATACTACATGGCTACGCTCTTGATCCATTAAAAAGTCAGCAGAAAGGGGTAGAAACGCAACCAGTGGACATCTGTGAATAGTTGTTTGGTCTAGTCGATTGATTGATTGGTTGATTGATTGGTTGATTTAAAATTTGATTGGAAAAAAAGATGCACTGGATACAACCCTAAATTAAATGAACTTGTTTCCAACATGGCCCCCAATTGAATACACACAATATGGACAAAATACAAGAAAACAACAGTAATCCCTACAGTACAAAACAGCCCCATACAACACCATACAGCATAGAATAAGCCGTCTCTTAACCAGCCTACCTTGTTATGTACGTACCACCTGGTTTTATAACCCACTTTGTAATCCAAGGCAGATTACACTATCTGAAAATAACTTTTCAATGTCTGCCTTGATCACAAACAGAAGACTAAGTGAGAAAGTCAACCACAGACAGACATCTCCAGGTTGTTTTCACCAGTGGGTCATTAGGAGTCGTAGTCCTCTAGCTCTCAGGTCAGAGAGTATTGATCTTGTAGCCGTAGTGATGCCGTACTCCGGGCACGCGGGGGGTTAAACTCCAAGTCCTGCCGCTCTCTATTTTCAGCCTAGAGGTTAAAGGTCAGGGGTCGGGAGAAGCCAAGTGCTCCAGGGAAGAAAGTCGATGTCTGCTGATCTGCCCATTGACTAGAGGAGAGGTGTCCATCTGTTAAACAGGTGAACTCTGGAAGGGTAGGATCACTGGAGCTCTACAATGAACCATATTATCAGCTGTTACACTGGGTTAGTGCAGGTTTATTGTTGGATGATGAGAACATCATTCAGCATTGATAATGTTTTGGGGTGAGTTCAACTAGTGTTTGCCTGAATTGTTTATCCTAGAAATGACCTATGTGAGTGTCTTATTAGTAATGTCCACTATTCTCAATCACCACCATTACATACTAATCACTCCTCAACCCAGATCATTATTTCATCTAGGCTTTTCTGCAAGATAAATATGAGTCTTTTTTAGGTGTGAATGTGAGCACACAAACACGGAAGCAAGCCATTTTTTGAGAGATGTTTTCCTTAAGCACAGATAGCATCTGAGAACTCGCATGTGGGGTTGTTGAGTGTTGAGGAAGTCACATCCGCAATTAGACTTTGTCTACACTCGCTGTCACAAGTCCTTTTGATACGGCGACCAGATTAGGAAATTAACTAGTCAACTTCCTTATCCTTCAGCAACTGGTGATAGGTGGAATGAGCATTCAACTGTTGACTCTGACATTAATACATCTTGTTTGCACAATGTCTTTGATCTCTCATCGTAGACAAAGCTTATCAATTAGGAATGTTTATTAAGTTTGCAAGTCAGAGACATTTGGATACAAATTAGAATATTCTGTCATTTCACAAACATTTATGTTTCATTATTCTGAACGGCTTCTGTGTAACCGTCTTATCGCTACGTGGTTTAAAGGGTTAACCACCAACGCCACGTCATATCTACTAGTATCATCTACTATAAATGCATGTTTCTGTGGCTTATTGACACAGAATAAAAAACTGTCTTTTTCATTCTTAAATGTGAAACAGATGGACAACAATGAATTAGTTCTGTTTCTCTGTCAGTCTTAACAGGAGAGCATGGCATGTTATGTCTAACAGTTACTGTACGTCACGACGTAATTCAGTTTCCTCCACTGACCAAAGAGACACAGTAGTAATGTTTTGTTTATATTTGTACATTTTCTAAGGCGTAGCTATAAAAACGAGACTACTCGGCGTCCCAAATAGCAGCCTATTCCCTAAATTGTGCACCGTAGGCCCTGGTAAAAAAGTAGTGCACTAAATAGGGAATAGGGTTCCATTTAGGACACAACTCTACTGGACTTGTTTTTGTTCTCGTTCCAAAGCTGAAAGGAAACACAGTACACACTTAGTGCTTACGACGATTCTTGCTCTCTTTGTCTCCTGTAAAGTCATATTCCCCAGCCCCTTTACAAAACTAACAAATACTTGTGATTATGACTGATGGGACTGAAACACACAAGCGACTTGTTTATTTTTGGTGAGGAGAACCCAGCCTGTTTTTTTGGGGGGGTGGGTTAACAGGGTTTGGTGTGGTGTTGTGACCGGGCTTGACGTTTCAAAGAGGAGTTTGTGGGGAAGTCTGTGTTTTGTCTCTAGTTGTGGAGTTTAAACCTTCATTATGGATAATCAGTGGTAATGAGGAAGTGCGTGTCTGCGCGTGTGTGTGGACTCATTGCCATGGAGTCATCAGAGATAAACCAAACATAGAAACTGGCTTATTGACTTCTGATTGAGAATGGCATTTGGTTTGAATGGAGCTTTGCTTTTGATTCTTACATTGGGGAAACACACACATGCTGGGTTATGCTCCAACATCAGGATCACATTGACTGGCGGTCGTGCCGATGAGACAGGACCAGGGGTAGAACATCTTGTCAGGTCAGAGGTGAGAGGTCACAAATGGCTGCTTGTATCCTCTCATCAGGGTAAGGATGGGGTTATGGAATGGCCTTTATCACAGCCATAAAAGCCTGACTGCACTGACCAGGGCAGCCAAAGAAATCCATACCCCATCACAGAGCTGTCTGATAGATAGCCTCCCGTTTGTCACCATGAGGTGTGTGTGTGACCCCTCTGACTAGGGTCATAACCTTTTTTAATTCAACAATAATGTCATTTTCTGTCTCATAACGGGGACATTAGTCTTGTTTATATGACCTTGGCGTGCCTGTTCAGAATGCCTCGTGGGGATCTGTGGTAATGTGTAGTGGGATTGGTTAATCACAAGCAATTGAAAAAAAGACTTAACTTCTGCTCCATGCCATTGTACTGTAAATAGATTTCATTTTCACACCAGCAGAACTTACATCAAAAGAAGCTGTGTGGTGTCCATGATGAACTCTGTTTGGAATATATCAAACAAGATCCCTTCATTCACTACAACAGTCCAGAAGAATCCAGAGGGCAGCAGTAAGGAAACTCCCCGGTCTCAGGAGACAACGTCTCCTTTCTCCTCCCTCCTTGTTGTTCCTGAGAGCAGAGCCAGACCTGTTTATGTCTGCACTTCCTGTGGTGTTTATTTCAGGCCCGCTAGGATGGCGTGGCGCAGTGCTGCATAGCATAACATAGAGTAGCATTGCGTGTCCCCCACTGCTTGCAGGGCTGGCCTGCCGAGGCTCATGGCTATCGTCATTCAGCCTTTGATGCCCATTGGTCTGAGTCATGTTCTTTAGGGCAGGCAACGGAAAACGTTTAAAAATGTTTTTCAACAGAAAACGAAAATGGGTGGCTCTTATTGGATAAGTCTAGATTGTCCCTCCCCATTTGGTGCCCAAAACAGGGCTCACTGTCAAACTCACTGTTTCTACTCCCCTCACAGACACACTGGCCTATTCCCTCTGTGCACACTTTATTATGACTGTGTAGTCAACGCCAATATGGCCTAACGGGACACAAAACACTGCTGAATTATGGTTAAATTACCCAAGTCTGTTATCCCACTAATCTACAGTTGGTTCCAGGCTGGTTGAGGATGTACAGGCATTGGGACAGAATGGTTTCTGTTCTGCCTGGGTGTGATTGGTTCTGATGCCTTTTCATTTGTCATGTTATCAAGGTGGAAAGCCTGTGGTGCTGTTGAAAATCATCACGCGTGCACACGCACACGTACACACACGTACACACACGTACACGCACGTACACGCACGCACACGTACACACACACACACACACACGTCTGATTTGGTATTAGAAGCAAATGAGCTCTCTCTCCTCTGTAGCTCTGTCTGTCGTCTATCTTCAGCCTCCAGGGCTCTGTATGTTTACCAAGGACGTCTACACACATAAACACCCAGCTTCCAGCTCCCTCTATCAGTTGAAGAGATGATGACAGCACAGTTAAATACACTGACCACTGTCCTGTCACACACACACACACACACACACACACACACACACACACACACACACACACACACACATCCTGGCCCTCTCTCCACTTGTTAACACAGTTGGACCCTGTTTGTTTTGGTTACGATGTATCTGTTCTCCGTTTTCACTACCAGTCAACTAGTGTTAGATATACAGTATATCACTGTGTGTGTAAAGGAAGATTTTTGGGGTCAGGGTTTGTTTACTGTCACAGGAAATAACTAGTGATTAGACATGAGTTATTAAACAAAGACCATTACTGACCCACCGTACAGACACGTCCTGACAATGTGTTGAAGTTGTGGGTGGTTTTATCAGGGCATTAGCTCTTTAACGTGAGGTTGAATGTTTTCTATCCGTATCCCCGTAGCTAAACGTCCGCCCCACATGCCCAGGTCCTTGTTGTTTTTCGTTTGACGGTTGCGTTGAGAAGGTGTTGAAAGATTGAACCGAACATGAAAGACGACGACCGTCAAGTTTCCTTTCCTGACCAAGTTGCCGATTTTAAACTCACTCAAGGCCGCCTTCGCGTTTCAGCTGCGGTTTATTGAATTGTTTAGACTGACACCTTTGACCATAACACTGCTCAAAGGGAGGAAATGTGTGAGTTATATCATGATAAATGCCTTCACTTCCCTCCCTTCTCCTTCCTCTCCTCCAGCTAGCTGACTGCCTGGAACAGCAGCTCTTCTATAGGGCTGCTTTGTATACCAGCTGACTGCTCCTTGTTCAGACTCACTCAACATAATATTATACAGACATAATTGGTGCTGAGGGCGGAAGGGGCAAAATGAATCTTTATTTCTCTCTCTCTTTCGCACTGTTCCTTCATTTACCCCTCTGTCCATCCACAGTGACTTATGTGTAAAGTAATGTGCATAGAGTAACAGTATGTGGTTTCTGTGTTGTTGCTAATGTCCCCGTATGTGGTTTCTGTGTTGTTGCTAATGTCCCCGTATGTGGTTTCTGTGTTGTTGCTAATGTCCCAGTGTTTGTGTTTCAGGAGTGGCAGAACTCTATCCAGAAGAACGCAGGCTTGGCCTTCATCGAGCTGGTCAACGAGGGCAGGTACGTGTTCTGACACGCACGCGGACACACACCGTCCGACCCACTCCGACCATCACCACTTCATTATGTCCCACTCTGGCCGATCCATAGCGCGGCCCCTGGCCCTCGAGGCTCCAGGCCCTCACGGTCACCATTAGGGCCTCTATTGAAGAGAAAAATCCATACTGGAGTAAAGAGGATCTGTGGAACTGAGGGGAGCCTTATAGAGTTCAAGGCTCTGTCAATACCTGCCTGTCCCGGAGGGAGGGACTGACGGAGGACGGGTGACAGGGGAGACTGCAATCCCTGACTCCTCATGACGCTTGGGAAATCTCCCATCTTCCTTGTCCCTCTCCATGTCCCTTCTGCTGTCCGTACTATCCAGGATCAGCATTCCCATATCACTCCTGGGACCAAACAACTCCCGTCAATTTGGAGTTAGAGGTCCGGGATTTACATTAACGATCCCCCGGGCTGGAGAATTACCGAACGCTAATCTAGGATAATGTTAATGCATCCACTGATGGACTTCCTCAATGTGTGTGTGTTTGACTTCCTCAAACACACACACAAGCTCACACACACAAGTAGTAAGAGGAGGAGGAGGAGGCAAAGGAGGAGGAGAGAATCTAAGAGAGAGAAGGAGAGGTGGAAGAGAAGCAGGAGGAGGGAAGGAGTAGGATAGAGGAGGAAGAAAAGTGGAAGGATTAGAGGATCAGGAGGTTGTAATCCACTCCAGAGAGGCTGCTTTGTAATCTAGAACTGGGTCTCAGTGAAAGCCTGTTGATTTGCAATGGGGGGCTGTAACACTATACCCCATCAACTCCCTGTTTAGAGGTGTGTGTGTGTGTGAGGTGTGTGTGTGTGTGTGTGAGGTGTGTGTGTGTGTGTGTGAGGTGTGTGTGTGTGTGTGTGAGGTGTGTGTGTGTGTGTGTGAGGTGTGTGTGTGTGTGAGGTGTGTGTGTGTGTGAGGTGTGTGTGTGTGTGAGGTGTGTGTGTGAGGTGTGTGTGTGAGGTGTGTGTGTGTGAGGTGTGTGTGTGTGAGGTGTGTGTGTGTGTGTGAGGTGTGTGTGTGTGAGGTGTGTGTGTGTGTGAGGTGTGTGTGTGTGTGAGGTGTGTGTGTGTGTGAGGTGTGTGTGTGAGGTGTGTGTGTGTGAGGTGTGTGTGTGTGTGTGAGGTGTGTGTGTGTGAGGTGTGTGTGTGTGAGGTGTGTGTGTGTGAGGTGTGTGAGGTGTGTGTGTGTGTGTGTGTGAGGTGTGAGGTGTGTGAGAGGTGTGTGTGTGTGTGTGTGAGAGGTGTGTGTGTGTGTGTGTGTGAGAGGTGTGTGTGTGAGAGGTGTGTGTGTGAGAGGTGTGTGTGTGAGAGGTGTGTGTGTGAGAGGTGTGTGTGTGAGAGGTGTGTGTGTGTGTGAGCTGTGTGTGTGTGAGCTGTGTGTGTGTGAGCTGTGTGTGTGAGAGCTGTGTGTGTGTGTGAGAGAGCTGTGTGTGTGTGTGTGAGAGCTGTGTGTGTGAGAGCTGTGTGTGTGAGAGCTGTGTGTGTGTGTGAGAGCTGTGTGTGTGTGTGTGAGAGCTGTGTGTGTGTGTGTGAGAGCTGTGTGTGTGTGTGTGTGTGTGTGTGTGTGTGTGTGTGTGTGTGTGTGTGAGAGCTGTGTGTGTGAGAGCTGTGTGTGTGAGAGCTGTGTGTGTGAGAGCTGTGTGTGAGAGAGCTGTGTGTGTGAGAGCTGTGTGTGTGTGAGAGCTGTGTGTGTGTGAGAGCTGTGTGTGTGAGAGCTGTGTGTGTGAGAGCTGTGTGAGGTGTGAGAGCTGTGTGAGGTGTGTGAGGTGTGTGAGGTGTGTGAGGTGTGTGAGGTGTGTGTGTGTGTGTGAGAGGTGTGTGTGTGTGTGTGAGAGCTGTGTGTGTGAGAGCTGTGTGTGTGTGTGTGTGTGTGAGAGCTGTGTGTGTGTGTGTGTGTGTGAGAGCTGTGTGTGTGTGTGTGTGAGAGCTGTGTGTGTGAGAGCTGTGTGAGAGCTGTGTGTGTGTGAGCTGTGTGTGTGAGAGCTGTGTGTGTGAGAGCTGTGTGTGTGAGAGCTGTGTGTGTGTGAGAGCTGTGTGTGTGTGAGAGCTGTGTGTGTGTGAGAGCTGTGTGTGTGTGAGAGCTGTGTGTGTGTGAGAGCTGTGTGTGTGAGAGCTGTGTGTGTGAGAGCTGTGTGAGGTGTGAGAGCTGTGTGTGTGAGAGCTGTGTGTGTGAGAGCTGTGTGTGTGAGAGCTGTGTGAGGTGTGAGAGCTGTGTGAGGTGTGTGAGGTGTGTGAGGTGTGTGAGGTGTGTGTGTGTGTGTGTGAGAGCTGTGTGTGTGTGTGTGAGAGCTGTGTGTGTGTGTGTGTGTGTGAGAGCTGTGTGTGTGTGTGTGTGTGTGAGAGCTGTGTGTGTGTGTGTGTGAGAGCTGTGTGTGTGAGAGCTGTGTGAGAGCTGTGTGTGTGTGAGCTGTGTGTGTGAGAGCTGTGTGTGTGAGAGCTGTGTGTGTGAGAGCTGTGTGTGTGAGAGCTGTGTGTGTGAGAGCTGTGTGTGTGTGAGAGCTGTGTGTGTGTGAGAGCTGTGTGTGTGTGAGAGCTGTGTGTGTGTGAGAGCTGTGTGTGTGTGAGAGCTGTGTGTGTGTGAGAGCTGTGTGTGTGAGAGCTGTGTGTGTGAGAGCTGTGTGAGGTGTGTGAGGTGTGTGTGTGTGTGTGAGGTGTGTGTGTGTGTGTGTGAGGTGTGTGTGTGTGTGTGAGAGGTGTGTGTGTGTGTGTGTGTGTGTGTGTGAGAGGTGTGTGTGTGTGTGTGAGAGGTGTGTGTGTGTGTGAGAGAGGTGTGTGTGTGTGTGTGTGTGTGAGAGCTGTGTGTGTGTGTGTGTGTGTGAGAGCTGTGTGTGTGAGAGCTGTGTGAGAGCTGTGTGTGTGAGAGCTGTGTGTGTGTGAGCTGTGTGTGTGAGAGCTGTGTGTGTGTGTGTGTGTGTGTGTGTGAGAGCTGTGTGTGTGAGAGCTGTGTGTGTGAGAGCTGTGTGTGTGAGAGCTGTGTGTGTGAGAGCTGTGTGTGTGAGAGCTGTGTGTGTGAGGTGTGTGAGGTGTGTGTGAGCTGTGTGTGTGTGAGAGCTGTGTGTGTGTGTGTGTGAGAGCTGTGTGTGTGTGTGTGTGAGAGCTGTGTGTGTGTGTGTGAGAGAGCTGTGTGTGTGTGTGTGTGAGAGCTGTGTGTGTGTGTGTGTGAGAGCTGTGTGTGTGTGTGTGTGATAGCTGTGTGTGTGAGAGCTGTGTGTGTGAGAGCTGTGTGTGTGTGTGTGTGAGAGCTGTGTGTGTGAGAGCTGTGTGTGTGAGAGCTGTGTGTGTGAGAGCTGTGTGTGTGAGAGCTGTGTGTGTGAGAGCTGTGTGTGTGTGTGTGAGAGCTGTGTGTGTGTGTGTGTGTGTGAGAGCTGTGTGTGTGTGTGAGAGCTGTGTGTGAGATGTGTGTGAGGTGTGAGAGGTGTGTGTGTGTGTGAGAGGTGTGTGTGTGTGTGAGAGGTGTGTGTGTGTGTGAGAGGTGTGTGTGTGTGAGAGGTGTGTGTGTGTGAGAGGTGTGTGTGTGTGAGCTGTGTGTGTGTGAGCTGTGTGTGTGTGTGAGAGGTGTGTGTGTGTGAGAGGTGTGTGTGTGTGAGCTGTGTGTGTGTGAGCTGTGTGTGTGTGAGCTGTGTGTGTGTGAGCTGTGTGTGTGTGTGTGTGTGAGAGCTGTGTGTGTGTGTGAGAGCTGTGTGTGTGAGAGCTGTGTGTGTGAGAGCTGTGTGTGTGAGAGCTGTGTGTGTGTGTGTGTGTGTGTGAGAGCTGTGTGTGTGTGTGTGAGAGCTGTGTGTGTGTGTGTGAGAGCTGTGTGTGTGAGAGCTGTGTGTGTGAGAGCTGTGTGTGTGAGAGGTGTGTGTGTGTGAGAGGTGTGTGTGTGTGAGAGGTGTGTGTGTGTGAGAGGTGTGTGTGTGAGAGCTGTGTGTGTGAGAGCTGTGTGTGTGAGAGCTGTGTGTGTGAGAGCTGTGTGTGTGAGAGCTGTGTGTGTGAGAGCTGTGAGTGTGAGAGCTGTGTGTGTGAGAGCTGTGTGAGGTGTGTGAGGTGTGTGTGAGCTGTGTGTGTGTGAGAGCTGTGTGTGTGTGTGTGTGTGTGTGAGAGCTGTGTGTGTGTGTGTGTGTGTGAGAGCTGTGTGTGTGTGTGTGTGTGAGAGCTGTGTGTGTGTGAGAGCTGTGTGTGTGTGTGTGTGAGCTGTGTGTGTGATAGCTGTGTGTGTGAGAGCTGTGTGTGTGTGTGTGTGAGAGCTGTGTGTGTGAGAGCTGTGTGTGTGAGAGCTGTGTGTGTGAGAGCTGTGTGTGTGTGTGTGAGAGCTGTGTGTGTGTGTGAGAGCTGTGTGTGTGTGTGAGAGCTGTGTGTGTGTGTGAGAGCTGTGTGTGTGTGTGTGTGAGAGCTGTGTGTGTGTGTGTGTGAGAGCTGTGTGTGTGTGTGTGTGTGAGAGCTGTGTGTGTGTGTGTGAGATGTGTGTGAGATGTGTGTGAGATGTGTGTGAGGTGTGTGAGGTGTGTGAGGTGTGTGAGGTGTGTGAGAGGTGTGTGTGTGTGTGTGTGTGTGAGGTGTGTGTGTGTGTGAGAGGTGTGTGTGTGTGTGAGAGGTGTGTGTGTGTGAGAGAGGTGTGTGTGTGTGAGCTGTGTGTGTGTGAGCTGTGTGTGTGTGAGCTGTGTGTGTGTGTGTGAGAGCTGTGTGTGTGTGTGTGAGAGCTGTGTGTGTGAGAGCTGTGTGTGTGAGAGCTGTGTGTGTGAGAGCTGTGTGTGTGAGAGCTCTGTGTGTGTGTGTGAGAGCTGTGTGTGTGTGTGTGAGAGCTGTGTGTGTGAGAGCTGTGTGTGAGAGCTGTGTGTGTGAGCTGTGTGTGTGTGAGGTGTGTGAGGTGTGTGAGGTGTGTGAGGTGTGTGTGAGCTGTGTGTGTGTGAGAGCTGTGTGTGTGTGTGTGTGTGAGAGCTGTGTGTGTGTGTGTGTGTGAGAGCTGTGTGTGTGTGTGTGAGAGAGCTGTGTGTGTGTGTGTGAGAGCTGTGTGTGTGTGTGTGTGTGAGAGCTGTGTGTGTGTGTGTGAGAGAGCTGTGTGAGAGCTGTGTGTGTGAGAGCTGTGTGTGTGTGTGAGAGAGAGCTGTGTGAGAGCTGTGTGTGTGAGAGCTGTGTGTGTGAGAGCTGTGTGTGTGAGAGCTGTGTGTGTGAGAGCTGTGTGTGTGAGAGCTGTGTGTGTGAGAGCTGTGTGTGAGAGCTGTGTGTGAGAGCTGTGTGTGTGTGAGAGCTGTGTGTGTGTGTGTGAGAGCTGTGTGTGTGTGTGTGAGAGCTGTGAGAGCTGTGTGTGTGTGTGAGAGCTGTGAGAGCTGTGTGTGTGTGTGAGAGCTGTGTGTGTGTGTGTGAGAGCTGTGTGTGTGTGTGTGAGAGCTGTGTGTGTGTGTGGTGTGTGTGGTGTGTGTGGTGTGTGGTGTGTGTGAGGTGTGTGTGAGGTGTGTGTGAGGTGTGTGTGAGGTGTGTGTGAGGTGTGTGAGAGGTGTGTGAGTGTGTGTGTGTGTGTGTGTATGTGAGAGAGGTGTGTGTGTGTGTGTGTGTGTGTGTGTGTGAGAGAGGTGTGTGTGTGTGTGTGTGAGAAGTATGTGTGTTTGTCAAAGTGTGCGCACGTACTATATTTGTGGGTGTGTATGTATGCTCGTGTGTGTCTGTACATGGTTTTATCTCGTGTGTGTGTGTGCCTGCCTGTGTGTGAAAGAGTGTAGAGTAAGGCGTCATAAAGAGAGTGTTGAGGTTAGGGGCTGGGGGTTGGAGAGGCTACGGAGGCCCAGGCACCTCCGCTCCCCCGCTGCCCTGCTCTGAAACAGCAGGCTTGGGTTACAGGCCCCAGGCCCGGCCCTAGCCTGTTATTGTTCCACTTTGCACAGGCCTGACCTCTGGGGCCAGTGAGTGGCCTCTCTGGCCCCTATACACACACATGCACACACACATGCACACACACACACACACACACACACACACACACACACACACACACACACATGTTTTATTAGCTTAGATAAGAGGAAGGGGGTGGATTTGCTACATATGTAGTAACAGGAGCAAAGGTTCCCCCTGTGTCAGATGCATATCATTAACAAATCAATTAGCGCATGTTAGGTCCCAGTTAAAGGGATTTCATGTGTGTGTGTGTGTCTTGTCCTAATCACATTTCCTGCTCATTTTGCATGCTTAATTTTCCTCTTTTTATGGATGTTATACGGTTATTAAAGGGGAGGTCTTCCATTTTATGGATGTTATACGATTATTAAAGGGGAGGTCTTCCATTTTATGGATGTTATACGGTTATTAAAGGGGAGGTCTTCCATTTTATGGATGTTATACGGTTATTAAAGGGGAGGTCTTCCATTTTATGGATGTTGTACGGTTATTAAAGGGGAGGTCTTCCATTTTATGGATGTTATACGGTTATTAAAGGGGAGGTCTTCCATTTTATGGATGTTATACGGTTATTAAAGGGGAGGTCTTCCATTTTATGGATGTTATACAGTTATTAAAGGGGAGGTCTTCCATTTTATGGATGTTATACGGTTATTAAAGGGGAGGTCTTCCATTTTATGGATGGTATACGGTTATTAAAGGGGAGGTCTTCCATGTTCAGGGACTGCAGCACTCATATTGTAGCACATTGTGAGAGCTTGTTTGTGCAGGTTTTATGTTGTATGAAAACCTGATTGAACAGGTTTCAACCTATCACCTACTAGTCAATTAATTAACTTTGTTTGATCACTTACTAAATAATCATATTTTTTTGTATGTCTTCCACCAGTTTTATTACATCTTAATCCAAACATAATTCAATTATTCAAATCAGTAATGATTTTTTCTCCACAGATTACAAATTGATACAGTTCTGTTGATGGTGTGAAATGTCTTCCTCTGTCCTTCCTCTCTCTCAGGCTACTGAGCCACACCATGAAGGACCACCTGGTGCGGGTGGCCAATGAGGCTGAGTTCATCCTGAGCCGACAGAGAGCCGAGGACATCCACAAACACGCTGAGTTTGAGGTAAAATACAGTCTGGACCAGGAAACTGGCTAACATGAAACTAGCACATTAAATCCAAAATGGAGTCCAGATTTAAGCTCGGGTGAATGATTGAGGAGAATAGACCAGGCAGCTGGTAAACAAGAGAACATACTTGATCCAAAATGGCTCCTGACATAATTTAGGAATTTGAAATTCCCCAGGCTGGTGCAGGTAGCCAGCAAACAGGAAAATCCATTCAATCCAAAATGGAGTCCTGATTTTAGCTTGAGGGGGAGAAAGACTTGAAGAGATAAACTTAGCAATGAACCAATAACTTCCAACCCCTTTCCTGACCCTCGTATCTTGGGACAGAAACATAGTCCTCATTTATTTATCCTCTCCATGTCTTTTTGTGAGAGCAGCAGGAGTTATTTTAGTAAATTTGTAGCTTTAAGCAGATCCCGTTAAGCTGAGGTTGATAGGATAGGTTGATAGTTTCATATTTTCATGTTCTGTCTGGCCATATTGAACAAAAACAGCTC